>NC_142577.1:1250555-1551944 GCF_041283825.1 Pyrus communis | reverse complement strand
CAGACCTTCGGGGGAGACCAAAAGAATCCTCCAGCCCAGTTCAAGACTAAGCCTGTGGAAAATCAACGATTGGAGGAAACCAGAAAATCTTCCAGTCGAAATCAAGATCAAGCCTTGATGGCCCTTGAAGAAATTTCCAGCCCAATTCAAGATCAAGCCTCGACGGCCCTTGGGTCGACATCTACATTAAGGGACTTCAAAACGCATCTTCTACACGTGACAAGCACATGTCTACGACGCGCCTTGAAGTGGGGGCATTTGTAGACATCGAAATTTCGGTGAAACAAATGTCCACCAACGTATTAAAGTTTTGACGTGTCAGGGCATACATGGCATACGCCACGTGTCGTACAAATTGTACACATGGCATGTGACTCAACAAAATAGGAAGAAATACCCTTGGATGATTAAACAAGTTTTTCTTCTCAATTTGGGCAATGACAAGGTAAGCACATTTCAATCCATTACGGATCAAAGCAAGTTTTTCTCATTTGGGCAATGACAAAGCAAGCACATTTCAAGTTTAAAATTGTATTAAGTGGGAAATTAGGCCATAAATAAGACCACTTCAATTTCAATATTGCATTAAGTGGAAAGTTAGGCCATTTGTTAGACCACTTCAATTTCAATATTGTATTAAGTGGGAAATTAGGCCATAAAGAAGACCACTTCAATTTCAATATTGCATTAAGTGGAAAATTAGGCCATTTGTTAGACCACTTCAATTTCAATATTGCATTAAGTGGGAAAATTAGGTAATAGTGCTTGGGTGGGAAAATTTTGTGGTGGTGATTCACTCTCAAAGCCTATAAATAGGCTTCTCCATCAAGAGGAAAAAACACCAATTCACAAATACATTTCTCTACTCCCAAATTGGAAGAGAACACACCAAAACCTTGAAGCCTTAAGTTCTAAAGCTCTCAAGAAAATCCCGAAGGATCAAGAAAGCACTCTTCGTTCTTCGTCAAATCCTCCTTCAAGATCAAGCCCTAACGGCCCTTGAAGAACTTCCACCAACTCAAGATCAAGCCTCGACGGCCCTTGAAGAAAGTGTTCATTGTTCATCATCCGTTCATCCTATGATCAAGCCCTAACGGCCCTTTGGATTAACAACATCAACAAATCCACACATCCAACCGTTCTTCAAGATCAAGCCCAAAAGCTCTTGAAGATCCGCTCATCCATCAACCTTCAACATCAAGCCCCGACGGCCCCTTGGATCAACAAACAAATCCACACATCTGTTCTTCAAGATCAAGCCCAAAAGCCCTTGAAGAAAACCAACTGTTCATTCAAGATCAAGCCCCGACGGCCCTTGAAGAAAATGTTCATTGTTCATCAATTGTTCATTCAAGATCAAGCCTCGACGGCCCTTGAAGAAAACCAACTGTTCTTCAAGATCAAGCCCAAAAGCCCTTGAAGATCCGCTCATCCATCAACATTCAAGATCAAGCCCCGAAGGCCATTGAAGAAACTTCCATCAACCTTCAAGATCAAAGCCACGAAGGCCCTTGAAGAAACTTACAACTGTTCATCCAAGATCAAGCCTCGACGGCCCTTGGATCAACAAATCTACATCTTACGGAGATAGAATCAGAGGATCAAATTACAAAGAGATCGTAACCCCAAAATCATTAAACCCAAAAATATTATTTTGTACACATATTCTTGTTTCCTGTTTCAGGAATTTTTCGTGTTCACATGAGCAATTGGAGGTTTGCTGCTACCCTATAAATTGGGTACAATGTGCACAGAAGTTGAGCAAGCTATCAGTTAGCTAGCTAGCAATCTTGCAAGAATATATGCTAGTAATATCGATCCAGCAGTATCCAATTGGAGCGACGGCGACACTAGTTATATTTTCTTGCTTCCTCTTGGTGTCTGACGTGCCATTTCCGAAGGCCCAAGCAACCATTGTTGATACTGCTACTGGACTCCATTCCCCCCTTACCGGCGTGTACCGCATACAAGGGACTCTGTATTGCAGTATCTACGCGAGTGTGGGCCTTGGTCTCGTCGGTCAGGTTTTGAACCCAAGATTTCCAAGTAGTACTGTGTTAATCCATTAGCTAGCTAGTTACACTTAACATTACATGCATGCACCTGACCTACGTACAACTATTGCAATTTCATTTTAACTAATTAATTTGGGGAAGAGATTTCTCGGAACTCCGGCAAGATTTCTCGGTTTTCTGACTTGGGTAAGTTCTGTCTTCCTTCCTTTGGACCTTAGTGATGTTTTGGTTCTACTCAAAACCTTGAGATTGTGTCAAGGTAGTGTTTTGGTGCAGTTACACCTCGGAAATCTTTCCCCATAAATTTTCAAGGTTGGAACCGTGACCATTTGGTCACTATCAACTCATTTTTCCAGCCAACCTCGACCACGACTGGACTCCTAATAGGTATAGACATGTTCTCTATATTCCTAACTTCAAGTTGGCTTTTGAATCATTAAGTTTGGTTAACTATCGAGTTAGAAATCAACTCTGAAAGTTGGGAAGAAATTCACAAATTTCTAGAGAAGTTTGAACGTGGCCATTTGGACCACCTTTTAACTTTCAGTAAATGTAGATCGATTCATTACTTTCCTAGCTTCAAATTGGTCTTTGTAGAATTGATTTTGGTTGAGAATTGAGCTCGTTAGGAGCTCTGGAATTTGGACCATAAACCTGCAAAAATTGCAGGTTTTCACAAGGAAGGCGAGTACGGTTGTACCCGTGGCGCATGGGCGCACGTGGTCTCACATGGGTCAATGGCGCGTGCAGCCACTTGTGGCGGCGTATCTGGCCTTCAGCTAGCGTGTGGTGGACACGTGTGGGTCTGTGAAGTCGAGTAGATCGTGTGTGGTCGACACATGTGGGTCCGTGAAGTCGAGTAGATCGATTTCGTATATTCAAACCCTATGTTTGAGCAATCTATGGAGGTTTTATTTAAGTTTCCGTATATGTGTTATTAAACTAATTAAATTAGTAAGTTCACGTATAGGGGAAACGTATCCCAAGAACGTACGGGGTCAAGCAAGGCTCGGAGACTTCGTTTCGATTACGTAACTGTGAATGGGTCATTTCTTTTTATAAGTATATGCATACTTGCTAGTTTCCAGTTATACTTTGAAAAGAATTTACTATATATGCCTTGCTTAGACTAAAATTACATGAAGTAGCGAAATGACGGAATACAGGTATGCGTGAGATACCATGATTATATTTTACAGTTATGATTAATTAATGTTATAAGAACTGCTATGCTATTATGAAATGCTAAAATAATCTTACGAGATGCGCAGGTAAGTTACTTTGTTGACTAGAATTATTGAATTGTTATGGCATGATTATATGACACACCCCAATCGAGATCAGGGCATGCTGGCCGTCACGTGGAAGTGACGTAACCATGTGCACAATGCGGAAGCTAAATAAAATAATAATATACATGGTACGAATAAATAAAAACTAGCTTTACACCAAGTAAAAAAAACAAGTGCAAGCGTAGGTGCGACACTAAGTTCAGAGCATAAAGCCTAATGCAGTCCAAAAGGAAACGACGACAACAAAAGTACACCCGAAGGTGGTCCTACATAGGTGGTGGTCTGTCAGATATGCCGGGGAAATCCTCAGGGAAGCCACCAAACGTGCTAGCCAACTAGAACCTGGAAGGGCGCAAAACAAAAGCGTGAGTGGGCAAAAACAAAGCTTTTCGAAAACCATTTAATAAATAAGTACTAACCCCTCGCCGTAAAACCTGTATACTTCCCAGAAAATAAAATATATAAATATAAGTCATGCTTGAAAAACGTGCCTTGCAATATGTATCGAAGTAATAATCCAATACTCAGGAAACATCAAATCAATACCATGTAAACTGTCAGCCGGAGTCACCTAACGTGACCTGTACGGCTGAATCTAGAGCTCGAATCTCCATCTCACTAACTATACCTGCACACGAGTCGGAACCACCTAAAGTGGTCTGTACGACAGGCCTGGGTGTAATATAAGTACGCTCTAGTGCTACGATCACGTGAAGGCTGGGCGAATAATCGCGGGTCACCTATGAGTCGAAACCACCTAAAGTGGTCTGTATGACAAGCCTGTGCACCTAACTTGGATCCAAGATGAGCGTGTGGTGCGGGAGGTGAACATCACGTGAAGGACTGTGCCGGACTCTGGGCGGGAGCACTAACACCGGGGTGCAGGTTACGAGCTCTCTAAGTCTCTAGAATCACTACTGAACGTAAATATAAATTATACTCACCTGGCACTCACCTGTTCGTCTACGGCACCAATACACATGTATATATAAATAACCAATAATGCATAAACGAATGGCAACCAATAAACATGGCATAAAAATGTAAAAACATTTTAATTCATTTTCTGGGAAACATATAAGTATATAGGTATATACGGAAAACCAAAAGCCCACTCACTGGTACATAGAAGGGTCGTAACCCCCCTGCCTCGAGTGACCACGCTCGTCCTCGGGATACGTCTCACCTATATGCGAAACAACTATAAAAACGTTAATTTTAAAGCACATAACCAAACTTTAGAAATAACTTCTCATACAATGCTCAAATGGGGTGTATGAATACACCAACGTGATCTACTCAACCTCAGGAACATTCTCATATTTTTAGAAAAAATTTCCACCGCCGCATGCGCCCCCACGCGCCGGCCACGCGCAAGCACGTGCCTGGCATGCTGACGGCGTCAGTTGATGCCGTCAGGAATATTCCGTTATCTTTAACGGTTTCTGTCAACGGTGTTAGGAATATTCCGTCAGTTTTGACAGAATATTCCGTCGTCTTCTCTGGTGAGTCTCCGGCGCTGTCGCCGCCGCCGGAAAATCGGGAAAAATTCAAATCGTGATATCTTCTTCGTTTTTCAACCAAATTTCACAAAATTGGTACCAAATTGAAGCTTACAACAAGAGGAACAAAATCATACCACTTTCAAGTGCTAAAATCCACGAAATCTCACCTGGAAAACTCCCCCAATTCCGGCCAACCTCAAAACTCACTATCCCAATGTCCAAAACCTTCAAACGAACCACCCCGAGCCTTCTAGGGACCTCACCAAGCTTCCTAAAAGCTTGAAATTCCCTAAAATATGAGAAATCACGTGTGCATGAACAGTACCAAAAATCGGACTCATGAGTTTGACACGAAAACGAAGGTAACCTTACCTGAAATGGGTATGGTTGGACTCCTACGAGCCTCACGAGCATGGATATGTATTTTGTTTCTTCGATCTGTGAAGGTTTGATGGGTTTGTGCGTGTGTCCATACGTTGTATGTAAAATGGGAAAGGAAAGGGAACTCGGGACAGGTGCAGGGATAGGGGGAAAGGGTGAGGGAGATTATGGGAGTGTGTGTGTGGTCCACAGCCAGCCATACCAACTCAAACAACCACACAACGTAAAGAAATCGCACTAGGGGCAAAATTGTCTTTTCACGCATACGTTTTTAAAATTTCCGGGACGGGCTGTCACATTATATTTATGTTATTTGCTCATCATTGCTGCATGTTGGTGTTACTACTCACCCCAGGTCCAAGGCCAGTCCTTCACGTGTATGTTCACATCCGCACCGTTCGCTTGCATTGGATCCAAGTTAAGTGCCAGTCCTATCGTACAAATTGCAATAGGCAATTCCAACTTGTATGTGACCGCGCTTCAGCGCCAACCTTCACGTGATCGTAGTACAAGAGCACATTGATTATACCCAGTCCTGTTCATTTCAGGAATTATCTGTATGAACTCGTGTGTTAGCATAGGTTGATGAGCATTTGTTATGATGTGTTTACTATTTCGAGATTATGCGATTGCGGCCACCTTGTGCTTACCTTAATAGTTGTACTTTATTGATTTTCTTGAGACTTGCAAGCTACTGTAAGTATTTTCTTATTATACGTAGTACGTATATTTTTGGAGACTATACTTGGTTTTACGGCGAGAGGTTATAATGTTTTTGACAAGATTTTTACAAAACGTTATTTTCCGACCCACTCAACTTTGTTTTTCGCCCCTCCAGGTTTAGTAGCTATGCTTACATGTAAACGAGGATTCTGGAAAATCTCAGGAGATGGTTATCTTCAGTGGTATAACCCTCATCCTATTTACTATACTGTCTTATGCTCTGACAGCATGTGTGAAATGGGTTCAATCTTGCTCACCCACGCACTCTTTTGATTAGGCACTTTTAGTTTAAATTTATTCACATCCTTTTCCCTACTACACTACACTTTATGGCTTCGTCACCCTCTAGGTGTCGGCTAGCACAACTCAATGTGGAGTCCAAGTAGACATTCCAGGTCGGGGTGTATCAGTTTGGTATCAGAGCATAAGTTTGGGCAGTTTTGCATTCATCACACGCATGATATAAGCATTCTTGGTTCTTGAACCTAATTCTCAAATCTTTCCTCCTTGTTGAGCATGAAAAACTTGTTAACTTTTCCCTAAGTTTTGGGTACATTATACGACTTGTTGTCGTTTCGGAAAATTGTTTTGGCAATCACCCCTAGGCTTTAAACAATGAACTTCCCTACCAAGGAATTTCTGTTTTGGAAAACGAGTTGTTGGCCCTGCAGCTAAGCTAATGTATCAAGGGTTAAGTATCACCAAGGATTTACCAATCAATCCTATTGCTTTCCTCCCACTGTACTTACCAACCCTTCGAGGTAGGAAACCAGAAATGGTTTTGTTTCTTTGGCAACACCTAATAGTGTACCATCTCTTAGAATTCCTACGAAGTTTACTTTGTCAAGATTCTAGAAATGTCTTGAGCAACAACCTGGTGCTAAAGTGGTAGCACCTAATAGAAGATCATTGTGGCATTACCAGAAACTCGTAATGACCATAACGAGTCCTGAAAGCTGTCTTAGGGATATCCTCACTACTGATCTTCAACTGATAATAACTAGACCTCAAATCAATCTTGGAAAATACACAAGCACCTCGAAGCTGATCAAACAAATCATCTATACGCGGCAATGGACAACGATTTTTAATTGTTACCTGATTCAGTTGTCGGTAATCAATGCATAGCCTCAAAGTCCCTTCTTTCTTCCTCACAAACAACACTGGAGCTCTTCAGGGTGAAGTACTAGGCTAAAAAAAAACCTTTATCCACTAATTCCTGCAACTGGATTTTCAATTCCCTCAACTCAGCAGGAGCCATTCAATAAAGAGTTAAGGATATAGGATCAGTACCTGGAAGCAAATCAATGATAAACTCCACATCTCGGTCTAGCGGCAATCCAAGTACATCGTCAGGGAAAACATCAAGAAAATGCTTGACTACCCTTACGTCCTCCATTTGATAACAACCTTTTTGCTCTCACAGCAGAAATAACACCATGTCTCACCCCACTCTGCTCACCCACAAAACTAACCACAGGTAATCCAGGACGATGGAAGGTAACTTTTTTCCCATAGCAATCAATATTGGCATGATTAAAATGCAACCAATATGTGCCCAAAATCACATCAAAATCAACAATATCTAAGGAGATAAGGTTAGCTAGCATAACAACATCCTCCACCATCACTGGACATCCTGGATACACACAATCAACATAACATCTCTCCCCTCTAGACGTAGCAAACTCTAAATCATACCCTAGAGGTGTAGGGTGATGTTGCATCACTTGAGCAAATGTATGAGAAATAACATAATGTGTCGCACCACAATCAATCAATACTCTTGCAAAATAACCAAGGATATTTAACGTACCCATAATCAAGTCAGGATTATTCTGAGCATCTTGCAGAGAAATATTGTGGATGCGCCCTTGGGTCTGCTGTCGTCCACCATGACTTCTACTAGTTTGACCACCTCGACTCTGCACATTACACCCCTGACTAGGCTGATCAGACTGCCTTGAAGATCCTGCACTACTAGTAGCAATCTCTCCCTGCTGAAGCTGTCCTCCCTGTACCACTGAGATCAACCCGCTGGAATGGGAGGATACAACATATAACCTCCAGATTACTGAAGATACCCACTCTGAGAATAAGGATCCTTAGGATACGGATATTGCCCTGGAGCATAAGGAACAACATCACCCTGATAATAGTAGGCACCACCACGACCCATCTGACCATAACTACCAAGCCCTAAAACTTGCTGGATCGGCGTAGGTAATGGTAAGAAAGACTGCTAGGGCCTCTGCTGATTCTGAGGACAGTTTGCAACTCTATGTCCCATTTGCCCACAAGTAAAACATCAACTGCTGCCTCTCCTACACTCTCCAAAATGTCAATTGTTACACCTACGACACAACAGAGCTCTTCCTCTACCAGTATCGCCCTGTCTTTGGCCTCTAGGACCCCCAGAAAATCTACCACCTCTTCCCTGACCAGTGGCACTAAAACCTCCGCTGGAAGAACTGGAACTAGCTCCACTCTGCTTAAAACTCTAAGTCTTAGGAGGTCCTTGAGATGCTTGACCTTTTCCTTTATCATCTTTCCTCTGATTGCCATCTTTTTCCTCTTCTTCACTCTCACTAGGCATGTTCTCAGAATCCTCAATCCTCAACAAAATAACATAGAACTCCTGATAAGAGTCGCAAGGAGTAGTGGTCGCTGATAGGAGCATATTTAGGCGACTTAGTTAGCTTGTTTTCTTACATTTATGTTGTTAGTTCATAGTTATTTTAATATTTTGAGCTATTTTCGTGTGTTTGTAGGTCCATATGGCTAAAGTAGCAAAAAGGTGCATTTTGGAGCAAAATTGGGCTTGGAATGGATATCATATGCTTGGAGCAAAAGGAATGGACGAAATTGAAGACCTAAAGATGTTAGGATTCCTAATCAAAGAAGGTTTCCTACTTAAAGCAGGAAAGTTAAGCCAAAGTTTCCTATTTTGGTTTGACCTTTCGTAATCTTAAATGTCCCTAAGTTCCAGCAACATTGAAGGTCTCTTATGCATTCTAGGACACAAACTAAACCTTGCTTGCACCATTCTAGTCTTTGCTGCACTTACCTTAACATTTCCCTTCCTTGCCGTGCAAGGGAAACCACTTTCCCTTTCCTATTCTTCCTTGCCGCAAGTTTCCTACCCTTTTCCCTTGGGATTCTGACTTTAATTCTCCTTTTCCTTTAGGATTTAGGGTCCAATTCTTTCCTAACCAATTAATTAAAGTTAAGATCCATTCCCTCAAATAAATAACCCTTTGTCGCACCCATATACAACCCTATTCATTCATATACATAACCAGCCATCTTTCATCCTTCCACACTCATAGCCGCAACCTTCATCACCTTCCTTACACCATTCCGTGCTCTTCCCTTCATCATACCTTCCTGCCATACATCTATCCTTGACCCTAATACACTAAAGACCACTTTTCACACCCTAAAACCTTTGTGCCGCAACCTAGCAAGGAAGAAGGAGAGGAGAAAAAACCTTGGATGTTTTTGCATTCAAGTTGGATTGTTGGAACGTTTTTAGGTGTAATCTATCTTTTCTTTTCAATGTTTAATTCAAGTTTTCTTTGTTTTGCTGTGAACATGAGAGGCTAAACTTGTTTTAGCTAGGGGAGACTTTGAAACCATGATTATGTTTGTGATATGAATTGATTAATTCCAGTTGTGATTTCATAAATTCTGAATGCAATTTACTTAACTGATTGATTGAGAACTTATTCTTGTATGTTGATCAAGGAGGCCTACTTAGTTTGCATGCTTGAATTTGATGCTAGAATATAAGGGAGTTTCACATAATCGTTACAAATTTATATTCGTAAGTAGTTAAGGTTGTTTATCACAATAATGTTAAGTTAAATTCTTGGCATGAGTATCATGATGTCATAGATACGAATGCTTTGTCAATGCTTATGATTTTCACAGAACGTAATGATCTTTGATTGTATCTCTATTATGATGTCATGTAGGGAACTTTTGAAGAATGCTTTGGGTTATCGAATGATGTCATCCAATCCAATAACTAAAGGAGAATCTGAGGGTTAATTAGAGATGTCACGGTTAATCTGGGGTGTTGAGATTCATGGTTTATTGAGAAAGCAACTGGAAATCAATTTGTGTTCAAATATATCATGCGTGGAAAAAAATCCTCTAGCTAGCTAATCACCCATCCATATACCCAAATTTGTCCAAACTTTGTTTGAGTCTTTACGTTACTTGTTTTTACTCTAAATTCGTCCAAAAGCCCAATCCCCTTTACTTTGTGTGTCTAAATAGCTAGAATCTGTCCAATTTGTGTTTTTGAGTGTTTTGAGTCAAAACCAATTCTATTTTCGTCCAAATTAAGTCCTAGAGTCTAGTTTGAGTTTATTTGATCGTTTTGTGTTGTTTTGAGTTTTTTTAGTTTGTTTTGAGTCATATAAGTTTAGTTAAGAGTCTTTGAGTCTATTTAAGTGTTTTCAAGCCTAGTTTTGTATTCTTGAGTCAGTTTTTATTAGATTAGCAATCCCTCCTAATCCCCGGCCTAGAACGATCCCTACTTACATCTTGACTACAATTGTCAATAAGAGGGTTTAATTTGTGTGCTATTATCTATCACATTAGTCGCCATAGAATGCCACTTCTTCTTAGTACCCAATCGAAAACAACGAAGCATCTCAACCAGATTGGCAGCAACCTTTGGATAATAACGAGATAAATCAGTGAACCTCCTATAATATTCATTCGTCGTCAACTTCCCTTTCCTCAATTCAGTAAATTCTTGCTTCTTACGATCAATGTACTCAGGAGGCACAAACCTTTTCCGAAACAACTGCTTAAACACTTCCCAGTTAGCCTTTTCCTCTGGGGTCAAATGACGAACCTTCTATCCCCACTAGAATGATGATTCCTTACCCAAGAACCATGAAGTCGTCTCTACCCACTTTTCAACAAGAAGATTCCCCTGATTATGCAACACTCGAAAAGTCTTTTCAATATGCTCAAGCCATCGCTTAGCTCCCTCAAAACCCTCATGGCCCTCAAACTTGTCCAGCTTTAAATTATACATGGTCTCCAGAGAAGTCCTCTGGGGAGGGCGGAGCGCCGACTGAATAGCGGTAGCAATAGCTTCCCCCAATTGAGCTACATCGGGGAAACTAGGCTCAGCAGAGCGACGCGGTTCCTTATGAGGCGGCATAGATCTGATAGAAGACACCAAAACAATTAGAACACTCACAAAATATGCAGGACTGCCAAACCTAGGCTCTGATACCAAACTGACACACCCCGACCGGAATCAAGGCGTGTTGGCCATCACGTGAGGGTGACGTAGCCATGTGCACAGTGCGGAAGCAAAAGATAATAATAAAAGTACGAATAAATAAAAACCAAACTAGTTAAAGTAACACACTAGCGTGAGACTAGGTGGGATAAACATAATCATAGCACAGAAAGCCTAAGTGCAGTCCAGAAGAACGAATACTAAATACACAACACCCAAAGGTGATTCTACATTTGTGATGTTTTGTTAGAACCACCGTTAAGTCCTCGTGAACCACCAAAGCTGCTTCTAACTAGAACCTGGAGGGGCACAAAACAGAAAGTGTGAGTGGGCAAAAACAAAGCTTTTCAAAATCAATTCATTATCAAAAGTTCTAACCCATCTCCGTAAAACATGTATAATTTCCCAAAAAATAGAATATACACATATATCGAAAACATGTTCAGAAATATGCCATGCCGAATGCCTCCACATACACTGTAAGTAACCCAGGTAATGTCAATCAATGCAAGTAACATGTCAACTGGAGTCACCTAACGTGACTTGTATGGCTGAATCTAGAGCTCAAATCCCCAACTCACTAACTATACCTGCACACGAGTCGGAACCACCTAAAGTGGTCTGTACAATAGGACTGGGTCTAAATAAATACACTCAAGTGCTACAATCATGTGAAGACTGGGTGAATAATCGTGGGTCACCTATAAGTCGGAACCACCTATAGTGGTCTATACGACAAGACTGTGCACCTAACTTGGATCCAAGATGAGCGTGTGGTGTGGGAGGTGAACATCACGTGAAGGACTGTGCCCTACTCTGGGCGGGAGCATAAACACCGGGGGTGCAGGTTATGAGCTCTCTATGCATCTCACATAACCACTAATTCACAATCATAAACCATAAACTTACCTGTGCGTTTGTAGCACTAAACATACATATATGCAACTACTAATGCATAAATAAATAGGCAAACACTATGCATGGCATTTAAAACATATAAACACTTGATAGGAGCATATTTATGCGACTTAATTAGCTTGTTCTCGTGCATTTACGTTGTGTTTCCTTAGTCATTTTAGTCCTTTATGCCATTTTCGTGTGTTTTTAGGTTCATATGGCTAAGGAAGCAAAAAGGTGCATTTTGGAGCATTTTGGAGCAAAATTGGGCTTGGAATGGGTAGCTTATGTTTAGAGCAAAAGGAATGGACGAAATTGAAGAGGATTCCTAATCACAAGAGGATTCCTAATCAAATGAGGAATCCTAGTCAAAGAAGGTTTCCTACTTGAAGTAGGAGAGTTAAGCCCTGGGTTTCCTATCTTGGTGTGACATTTCCTAAATTCTAATTGACCTTATGTCCCAAACACTTTGAAGATTTCATATGCATTCTAGGACACAAAACAAAGGTCCCTTGACCTTACCTCTTCCTTGCCGTGCACCATGTCAAACTTTCCCTTTATCATCATCCCTTGCTGTGCAAGGGATCCTTGTTTCCTTTAGTTTTAGGACATTTAAACCTTTCCTAATTCCAGCCATCTTCCACACCTTTCCAACCTAGCCGCACCCTACATGCATTAATTAGTCATTCTTTTCATATTGCAGCCACATTCTCTCCCATTCATTCATTCTCTAATCATTCCATTCATGCACCCTTTAATCATTCACTCCCTAGCTGTTTTTCCATTCATTCCCTTCATTATTTCAGCCACCATCACACTATTCCAACCTTAGCCGCACACTTCCATATTCCCTAGCTGTCACTCCCATTAAAACCATCATCATTCAGCCACATTCTCCCATTCTCCCTTTGTGCCGTGCATTCCCCTTCCATTTCCAGCTTTCCCCCTTCATCATTGCAGCACATGCTCTCCCATTCATTCACTCTTCATCATTGCAGCACATTCTCTTCCATATTCCCTCTTTAAACATTAAATCCCTAGCTGTAACTCTTTAGGATGCAGCCACATATTCTCCCATAAACAATCAGCCACATGCACTCTTCATGATGGCAGCCACACTCTCTCCCTAGTTGTCATTCCATTCATATTCCCTCTTTAATCATTCAGCCACCTATAAATAGACATCCATTGCAGCCACAAAAGGGATTCATACACACTTCACACCATCAAACAAACCTTTGTGCCGTGCAAAACCCTTCATTTCCAGCAACAATCCTTAGAACCCATGCATAACCCTTCATTTCCAGCACTCCTCATCCCTCCAAAACACTACCCTACCATCACACATCCATTCCTCCATACAAATACCACCCCAAAACCTGTCCTTAGACCTTGTGCCGCAACAAAGAGGAGGAGAAAAGGGCCTAAACGTTCATACAATTCAAGTTTGAGTTGTTGGAATTTTTAGGTGTTTCTTCTCCTTGATTTCAATGGTTAAATTTACTTATCTTTGTCTTGTACGTATGAGGAACTAAACCCCCCATGGCTAAGGGTGTATTCGAAACCATGATTATATATGTGAAATAAGTTGATTACTTCCAGTTATCGTTGCATAAGTCGTGAATACAATTTGCTTAACCGTTTGATTTAGAACTTATTCTTGTATGTTGATTGAGAGTGCACGCTTAATTTGCATGCTTGAATTTGGTGCTAGGATATAAGTTTGTTTCACCTAATCGTTATGAATTTATATTCACAAGTAGTGAAGGTCGCTAGTCACGATCATGTTAAGTAGATTCCTGGCAAGAGTTTCATGCTTTTCATAGTTACAAATGCCTTGTCGATGCTTATGATTTCCAAAGAATGTAATGATTCTAATGTTGGAAATGTGCCCTAAAACCAATCATATGATGATACTTTACGGACATTTCAAACTAATGTAGTTTAAATGTAAAGGGCAAAGATTATTGTTTGAGCCGTCTCATATAAATGTTATATGCTTAAACGATAAGTCCAAGGAATATGTGATTGGAAGAATGCGATCTAAAGAAGTTAGATTCTTGAGACCATTCTTTCGTTGACACATCCTAAACGTTCCTGATCATAGGATTGTCAATTGGGCATTGACAGTCCGTTAAGATCAGTACGTGCTATGTCTTCTCTCAGGGAGAGTGACTAGTCTCGAGTCATTGGTGTGTGTGACATCAAGACAAGTACGTAGGTGCTCAATAGAGAATAAGTTCATTGAACACGATCAACGAAGAGTTCTCATATTCATGTCACATGAGAACTCATGGTTGGGATAATGCAAATTAGTCTTTTGACCTGAGGCATCACAGTTGTCTTGTGGTTAGGTCCTTAATCTTTGATTATGTCAAAGTCACTCCATCAGGAGGGTGTCCACGGCATCGTTGGGGTTAAGCCACTTAGCCATGGAGGCAAGTGAATGCGCAACAAGGGATCTCTAACCTTCAAACTGTTTGAGGGAGAATACTCTATGATATGATTAAGAATCCTTGGCCAAAGTATGAATGAGATTTAGGAATGTGTTCCAAATCACATTCAAGGTAATCATATAAGCACAAGACTCACATTGGATAGTAGACATGAATAAACTATCAAACCAAACAATGTGATCAAGAGTATTGTATTAGAGAAAGACTGTATTGCATTTGTAATCCTAAAACTGAATAGGTTCTCCACCTCTTCTGATTAGCTTGGGTAACCATGACATGCTGCTAGGCGTCAACCATGGTTTGTGGAAGCCCTAAAAGTGTATTATCACTAACGGGAGAATTGAAAGTAAGTTTCAATTCACAATCGATTAGAAAGAGTTTTAATCGCCCACTGCCTCGCTAAAAGGAACCTAATGGATCGTTCACCGAGTAAGGTAGAGTTTGAAGAAACAACGGAGATGAGTAAGAATAATTAAATGGTTTAATTATTTATCTAAGGCTAGGATTAATTAATATGTTAATTAATCAAACGAATAAGTTCGTTAAAGACCTGGGGTTAGTTTTGGGCCGCAAGGCCCAATGGGATTTGAATGTCAAGCCTATTAACTCAAGTTGTATGACAACTTGAATAAACAAAGGGGTTGAAAGCCCAATAAACCCTATAGGCCGGCCATGTTAGAAGAATAGGGCTTTTGGTCCATTAGGCCACTTATTTGAAGGGACTATATAAAGGACTTTATAGCCTAAAATTCATTAAGGGTTGTTTTTGGGGAAAGGATGAGAACACAAGCTCTCATTTCTCTCTAAAATTTCGGCCACCTTGGAGGGATCATCTAGCAATCAAACTCCTCCAAGGTCACTCATTTCTTCTTCATTATGCCTTGGTGATGAATCATTAGAGGTTCTCAATTTTGGGAACTTTGGAGAAACCTTTTTCATCCATCCAAATCCATAGATCTAAGATGCAAGGAATGAAGGCCCTCTCTTTGGGTGATTAGCCTTTGTTTAAATACAAAGAGGAATCTACAAAGGTATATATTTCAACTCACTTTCTTTTGAGTTGATTATTGGTTCACCATTTTACTAGGCTTTGAACATTCATGGGTAATGTTTTGTTTTTAAGTGCATGCTAGCATGATTCCGCCTTTAATTTGTTAATTGCATGCTAATGATGTTGCTTAAATGAACATGTCATCTTCCAAAATAATCCTTCATCTAACTTGTATCTTTATCATGCTGTTCATATAGAGAACTTATTAGGAATAATTTGTTTGTGATGCATATTCATCCAATTCAATGATTCTAGGGAAATCTGAAGGTTAATTTAAGCGGACCTAATTAACTTGGAGTGTCGAGGTTCATAACTTATTGAATTGATAACTGGAAATTGATTTACGTTGCATATATTTCATGTGTGGAGAAGAACCCCTTAGCTATTCCATCATCCATTGGTCTATCACAATTTGTCTTACAATCTGTTTTCTTTACAATCTGTCCATTTAATTTAATTTCGTCCAAATACAATCCCCCCATATTTTGTTAAGTCTTAGTCATTACAATCTATCTTATTTTGTGTTTTTAAGTATTTGGAGTCTTGTGGACTTATTTTGAGTTTTTGTTAAGTGAGTTAAGTGTTTTAAAGGTTAGTTTTATTTATTTGAGTCAGTTTAAAGTGTTTAGCACCCCTAGTTAATCCCCGGTTAGAACGATCCCTACTTACATCATTACTACAATTGTCACAAATAGGGTTTAATTTGTGTGTCACATTCGTAAGGCATCAAATTTTGGCGCCGTTGCCAGGGATTAGCAAAGTTGCTAATCCCTTGTCTTGAGTCTTGTTTAAATTGTTTGGTTTCTGTTTTGTTTTAATTTTTGCACCGTGTGTATGTGTTTTGTTTTTGTGCCGTGTGTGGCAACTTATTTTCTTACTTGTGCCGAGTCTATTAAGTTGGTTACTTATCTTGTCTACTCTTGTGTGTAGGTACTAGTTTATGACCCGTAGCTCACAACCTGTTCTTGAGCATATCTCCGACTTTGACGGCGATTTCGAGAGGACTTTGAGAAGGAACTAGAAATTGCAAGAGTCTAATCCTCCTAGTCCCGAACCTGAAGTAGAAAAGCAAGAAGTTGAGGTTGAAGAGGAGGCCACGGCAAAGTTTGAAGAGGAAGTACCAACCATGGCAGCGGACAATTGAACCATCAAGGAGCTTTCTGCCTCGGGTTTGGTCAATGCAGCCCCTCTTTGCATCCAATACCCCAATGCAGCCCCTGAGAAGACCGATGAGTTTGAGTTAAAGTCCAGTTTGCTACATCATATACCCAAGTTCCATGGGTTATCAATGGAGGACCCCAATAAGCATTTAAAGGAGTTTGAAGTAGTATGCTCAAGTATGACACCGGTGAATGTTGACAACAACATATTGAAGATGAAGGCTTTTCCTTTTTCTTTGTTGGAGAAGGCCAAATATTGGTTGTATGAGTTGGCTCCCGGAACTGTCACATCATGGGAGAGTATGAAGTGAGCCTTCTTGGAGAAGTTCTTTCCGACATCACGAGTCATTCTTCTTCGCAAGAAGATTAGTGGAATTCAACAAAGCCAAGGTGAATCTTTTCCAACTTATTATGAACGTTTTAAAACTCTTGTTGCTTCATGTCCACAACACCAAATGAAGGAGGAGCTACTTTTTCAATATTTTTACGAAGGTCTTTTACCACTTGAACGGCAAATGTTGGATGCATCCGCGGGAGGAGCTCTAGTGGACAAGACACCCAGGGATGCCAAAACTCTCATTGCTAATCGAGCACTCAATGCACAACAATATGAAGGTGTTTGGCAGAGAGACACCCCACGGCCACATCATGTAAATGAGGTAAGTTCTATTTCTGAGTTACAATCCCAAATGGCTAACCTTACATCTATGTTGTCGCAGTTTGTTGAAGGCCCCAGAGCGCAAGGAGCTACAATCTGTGGTGTATGCTCCATTCAAGGACACCAATCTGATCAATGCCCTCAATTAATTGAGAATGGAGGGTGGGAATCTGCCAATGTCGTGGGTTATGGGAATCAAAACCAACCAAGGGGTGATCCTTTCTCCAATACTTACAATCAAGGATGGCGTGACCACCCAAATTTCAGATGGAGAGATGCACAACAACCTGCCCAATAAAGTGGATTCCGACAACCCCCGGGTTTCTTTCCAAGGCCAATGGCACCACAACCACCTCATCTAGCACAATCATCCCAAACCAACTCAGGTACGTCTATGAATGATGATAAAACATATCAATTATTAACCACAATGGCACAGGGAATGCAGAACCAAGCAAAAGAGGTTAATGAGCTAAAGAAGCAAATGGGACAAATGGCCGAATTTTTGGGACAATTTCGTGAAAATGGTAAGTTACCAAGCACTACGGTGGTCAATCCAAAGGGTGGTTTCAAATCTGCAAAAGCTATCACCCTAAGAAGTGGAAAAGAAGTGGGAAGCAAAGCACATGAATCTGCCCAAAACAAGGAAGATGAGAAGATACAAATTGAAGAAGATGAGCAATCCTACCCCACGGCAAGTGTAGCACCACCCAAGCCGCAACCATCTAAGCCTTCCCATCCGTCCATCTCAGGTAATGTTGTCCCAAATGTTGTGATTTCGAACACTAATCTGCCCAATGTTCCTTTCCCTCGCAGATTTGCACAATCGAAGAAGGAAGAAAGCGAAAAGGACATTTTGGATACCTTTCGAAAAGTCCAAGTAAACATTCCTTTACTTGATGCCATTAAACAAGTGCCCAGGTATGCAAAGTTTTTAAAAGAGTTATGCATAACTAGGAAAAGAATTTCAAACAAGGAAGTTGTGAAAGTAAGTGAAAATGTATTTGCGGTTTTGCAACGAAAGTTACCTCCAAAGTGTAAGGATCCAAGGAGCTTTACTATTCCATGCATAATTGGAAACACTAGATTTGAACAATGCATGTTAAATTTAGGTGCTTCTATTAATGTCATGCCATATTCCATTTATGCATCTATGAACCTTGGTGAGTTAAAACAAGATGGCGTTATAATTCAATTGGCCGATCGTTTTAACGCTTATCCCAAGGGAGTCCTTGAGGATGTTTTAGTGCAGGTCAATCATCTTATTTTTCCTGCAGATTTTTATGTCTTAGAAATGGAGGACTCGAGCCATGCTCCATCATTGCCAATCTTGCTAGGCCGTCCATTCATGAAAACAACGAGAACAAAGATAGACGTGTTTACGGGAACATTAACCATGGAGTTTGATGGGGACATTATTAATTTTAATCTTTCTGAAACCATTAAATATCCAATTGAGGACCATTCTTGTTTTGCTGTTGACATTGTGGATTCGTTGGCACAGGTGCATTTGGATCAAATGAACGAAGATGCACTCGATGTAGCCTTAGTGCACGGCATAGGAGCAAGAAATGAGGGTGGGGAATTCTTGCAACCCACGGCATGCAATCTGACCATATCGCCGTGCCCGCTTGTGGTGAAGTGATTGAAATGGTTGCTGCCCTCAAGTCATTGCCCTCACACTCTGGTAAGTCTCCACTCTCAATTTTGGATTAGGTTTTGACTAACAAGTTACTTCCATCAATTGTGCAGCCACCTACACTTGAGTTAAAGCTTTTACCTAGTCACTTGAAGTATGTTTTCTTGGGAGAAGATCAAACACTACCCGTCATCATATCAAGCTCACTCACGGCCCAAGAAGAAGACAAGTTGATAAGGGTGTTAAAGGAGCACAAATCTGCTATTGGATGGACCTTGGCGGATATCAAAGGCATTAGTACCACCACGTGCATGCATCGCATCCTTTTGGAGGAGGGAGCCAAGCCATCTCGTGAAGCTCAACGTCGCCTTAATCCACCCATGTTGGAAGTAGTGAAAAAGGAGGTTATAAAATTGCTTGATTGTGGTGTTATATATCCTATTTCTGATAGTCGTTGGGTGTCACCTGTGCAGGTTGTTCCAAAGAAGTCCAGAGTCACGGTGGTGAAGAATGAAGAACAAGAGCTTATACCCACTCGTGTTGTGACCGGTTGGCGAGTTTGTATTGATTACAGGAAGCTAAATGCCGCAACAAGGAAAGATCACTTCCCTTTGCCATTCATTGATCAAATGCTTGAAAGGTTAGCCGGTCATTCTTTTTATTGCTTTCTTGATGGTTATTCGGGATATAATCAAATTGTCATAGCACCGGATGATCAAGAAAAGACCACCTTTACTTGTCCATTTGGTACTTTTGCATATCATCGTATGCCATTTGGTTTATGCAATGCACCAGCCACTTTTCAACGATGCATGGTAAGTATATTCTCAGATTATGCTGAAAAGATAATTGAAGTATTTATGGACAATTTTAGTGTCTTTGGGGACTCATTTGATGATTGCTTGCATAATCTTACTTTAATCTTGAAAAGATGCGTGGAAACTAACCTTGTTTTAAATTGGGAAAAATGTCATTTTATGGTTAAACAAGGCATAGTTTTGGGTCATATCATCTCTGAAAAAGGAATTGAAGTTGATAAGTCTAAAATAGATCTTGTACGTTACTTACCGTCTCCTACTTCGGTTAGAGAGGTTCGTTCTTTTCTTGGCCATGCAGGATTCTATAGGCGATGTATCAAGGATTTCTCCAAGATTGCATAACCCTTATGCCGTCTCCTACAAAAAGAAGTGACGTTTGAGTTCAACGAGGAGTGTGAGAAGGCATTCAAGCTTCTCAAGCACAAGCTTACCACGGTACCTATCATCCTTCCACCTGATTGGACGTTGCCTTTCGAGCTCATGTGTGATGCATCCGATTATGCAATAGGGGTTGTTTTGGGTCAAAGGAAGAATAAGCAATCCCACGCCATCTACTATGCTTCTAGGACCTTGAATGATGCTCAACTAAACTATTCTACCACGGAAAAATAACTTCTTGCCGTTGTGTTTGCTTTAGATAAGTTTCGTTCATATTTACTTGGCACTAAAGTGATTGTATTTTCTGACCATGCAGCTCTTAGGTACTTATTCACTAAAAATGAGGCTAAACCACGGCTCATTAGATGGATGCTTCTTCTCCAAGAGTTTGATATTGAAATTCGAGACAAGAAAGGGAGTGAGAACGTAGTGGCTGACCATTTAAGTCATTTGGTGTGCAATGAGGACTCCCTACCCATCCAAGAGACTTTCCCTGATGAGCAATTGCTGTCCATTAAGGTATGTGAACCTTGGTATGCCGATTTGGTCAAATTTTTGGTGTCAAAACGTGTTCCAAATACCCTAGCTAGGCACCAACGTGATAAGTTAAAGAAAGAGGCACGGTTTTATGTATGGGATGACCCATATTTGTGGAAGTTTTGTACAGATCAGATTATGCGTCGTTGTGTGCATGATTGTGAGTTTAATTCGATTCTAACCTTTTGTCATACTTATGCTTGTGGTGGGCATTTTGGCACACAACGCACTGCCCTTAAAGTGTTAGAATGTGGTTTTTATTGGCCAACAATCTTTAAAGATGCTAGAACATTTTGTTTAACTTGTGATCGTTGCCAACGAATGGGAAATATAGGTGCAAGGGACCAAATGCCGCAAACACCTATCTTTTCTGTTGAAATATTTGATGTGTGGGGAATTGATTTTATGGGTCCTTTTCCTTCATCACATGGTTTTCTCTATATCTTGTTGGCGGTGGATTATGTTTCCAAATGGGTGGAAGCAAAAGCCACCCGGACTAACGATTCCAAAGTGGTTGCAGATTTTGTGAAGTCTAACATTTTTGCTAGGTTTGGAATGCCTCGAGTCTGTATAAGTGATGGAGGTTCACATTTTTGTAATCGCACAATCGAGGCACTGCTCAAGAAGTACAACGTTACACATAGGATTTCGACACCCTATCATCCTCAAACAAGCGGGCAAACCGAGGTGTCGAATCAGGAGATAAAACAGATTCTTGAGAAGACGGTTGGGCCAACAAGAAAAGATTGGAGCTTGAGGTTAGAGGATGCATTGTGGGCGTATAGGACCGCCTACAAAACACCTATAGGAATGTCCCCCTTTCGGCTTGTTTATGGCAAACCATGTCACTTACCTGTGGAGTTGGAGCACAAGGCTCATTGGGCCGTGAGGAAGTTCAACATGGATGTAGATGAGGCGGGAATTCATCGTAAGCTTCAATTGAATGAACTTGAGGAAATATGGAATGAAGCTTACGAGAATGCCCGCATTTACAAGGAAAAGACAAAGGCCTTTCATGATAAGATGATTCGCACCAAGTCATTCTCTGTTGGACAGAAAGTGTTGTTGTTTAATTCTCGTCTTTGTCTATTTCCGGGTAAGTTACGTTCACGTTGGATTGGACCCTTTGTTATTACTAATGTTTTTCCTCATGGTGCAGTCCAAGTTCGTAGTTTCAAAACAGGTCAAGAGTTCAAGGTGAATGGGCATCGATTGAAGCCTTACTACGAGAGCTTTGTGGAACATAATGTGGAGGAGACAACCCACTATGCCGTGGGTTCCCATGAAGGTTGATCAATGTGGCATCGTCCGGCTGCAAGACGTAAAAGAAAGCGCTACTTGGGAGGCAACCCAATACACTGAATAAAATAAAGCATGTCCGTTGATCTCAGAGAAATTACAAGTACTTCCAAAAAAAAAAAAAAAAAAAAAAGAAAGAAAGATGGAGCTTTCACAAAGGTTGTTCACGTGAAGCCCCACTACTTGGCAAAACTCCAGGAGCGGGAGGCATCGAAGATAGATCATTCGAGGCCTCAATACTTGGTGGAACGCTAGATGACGCAGGAAAAAGGTGCCTCTGGAAGAAGGCTGCAAGCCTTTGACGGTCACTTTGAATTCGACCTTCAGATTCTTGCAGCTGATCAAGCTTCCTCTTCATACTTGTCGAATAATTATTCGCAAGCACGTGCAAACCTCTATTCTCGTGCTTAAGTTGTTTGATCTCTTGCTTAAGATTTTCCACCTCCGCCATCAATGATTCAACTTGACGGGATCGAGTAACTAGGCGTTGGCCCATGTTGGATATAGAGCGCCCACACTGAACACTGAGAGCTAGGGACTCTTGAACGGCCAACTCATCGGACTGTCCTGAAAGCAGCCTACTATCTTTAGGAGTGAGGAGGTTCCTAGCTACTATCGTAGCTGTTGTTGCATCCTTCATCACGGAGTCTTCACCTGTAAGAGGGCCATTAGAAGATAAGAAAGATGGGCACCATACATTACCCTGACGCGGCGCACCCGGATCACTGCTGAGACTCAAATCTAAGCAAATGTTAGATGGGTTAGCCATTTTCAAAGATGTTAAAAGAGAAGGGTTGGATGGAGTAAAATCTCAAGGGGCCGGAGACGATTTTCACGAATGGTCAATTTTCAAAGTGTGCATGTTAGAGGTGATCGATACCTCTATAAAAGGAGAGGCGACACAACCACCAATTCAAAAAAATTGAAGAGACACCACTCTTCAAATCTTAAAAGCCGGATTTTCCTGCGTAAAATTCGTTAACACTCTTCAGACACAATCTCGGCTTTTCAGATAACGCGTGCAACTTTGTCAAAAGATCTCTGACAAAGTTGAAAACGCGTGGAGGTCATTATCCCAACTACACACTTTTGCCGACAAGCGTGGGTGACAAAGCCGTAATCTCGGCTTTTCAGATAACGCGTGCAACTTTGTCAAAGATCTCACACTTTTGCCGACAAGCATGGGTGACAAAGCCGCATCCGCACTACTACTTGCCATTACAATTCCTATATATGTCAACATTCATGGCAAGGTATACATCTAAAAACGCATGACTTTTCTTCTTGGCCGAGAATGTAGCTGCAACCAAACCTCTCAACATGCTCAGTTTTCTTCTTCCCTTGAGAACACCTATTCAACCATTGATGTACTCCCAAAGAAGATACCAGATGCCTGGAGTAGAGATGAGGCAGGAGGAAACGGCAGATCGAAGCATGTGGAGACAAGCGCAACAAATATATGTGCTGATTCATTCGCTGATTCTTCAAAAGCAAAAGTATCTCATATCATCAAGGACGAAAGCAAAGGTATCTCATATCATGCTCTTTCCCTGTCTTTTCCTTTGTCCTTGTTCTTACTCGCATGGCAAAGAGAAAGAGAGCAATCAGCCGGCACTTGGAGTCAGTTTTCCGATCTGGAACCGACTACCTGGAATCTATTGCCTGGTTGCTTACCTAGCGTTGCTCTCGAGTAGTCATCTTCAACGGTTGATACACTTCCAGAGAAAGGACCACATCTGCTTGGAGAACAGCTAAGACGAGTGACAATGAAACATCAATCTTGTGGATCTTCAGCAAACACAACAACTGCATATGCTGAGTTATCCTCTAACCCTCTTCAATACGAATTGGAAAGATTGAACAAAGAAACAGGTCATCACCTCCACCTTGTGCTTGCCTGCCGCCAATGCAATCACCAAGGAGAAGATGGAATTTACACTCCATAACCAGATTTGCGTCCCTAAACTCTTCTCTTTGTTATTTACATTCTGCCATGTTTAGTATGTTTAGTTGCTGTTTATGTGTTTACTTTTGTTTGGTGTGATTTTAGGCTTAAAACATTGAGGACGATGTTTGATTGAAGTGTGGGGGGGGGGGGGTAACTAAGTATGTTGATGCAAATTCGTGGGATTTTATCACCCATAACTTCAAGTGTTGTTCCTTGCTGTTTTAAAGTGTTTTTAAGCTGATTTGGAGTGTTTTAGTGTGTTTTGTTTTATAACTCCGAAAATCACATAAAAATTTGAAAAACATGTTTTGAAAAGCCTAAAAAGAGTGTTTTGAGTCGTTTTTGTGTGTTTGTGTCTTAGGGTACCTTCCAACACAATGATGAGGATTTGGTTTTTAATTGCATGACTGTTAAGAAAGAGTTATAAACATGGAGAAAAGTTTGATATACTCTCGGTATATGCTTGGTTATGGTTATAATGTATGACTTCACATGCAATCCTAAAAGAAAAATTAGTTTTTGAAACATGCTTGAAGGAAGGAACTCAAACAAACGCTACAACCTTGTGAAACTTGAGCCTAAACGTTATTTGGAGAGTTAAAATCTGTGCATTCTTGTTTTCTAAAGTCGTTGCATGATCTCATTATTCTTTGCTTGGTTACTACTTAGAAGGCGTTTCATCATATAATTCCAAATGCTAGAACTCAAGCCCATTTCATTCGAAGCATGTTATTGATTTGCATAACACATATTCAAGAAGAAGTTGTGTAGTGACCACCACCAAAGTCAAATTGCCGTGTATCCTACTTCATTATATGTTTAAGTTAACCCCGTTGAGCCTTGTAAGCTTACCTTCTTTGTTAACCCACATTATCCTCACCTAGCCTAGATTAGGACCATCCATACCTTTGTTCTTAAAGGATAGTGAAGCATGACTCAGATTGAACTTCTTTTGATTAATGTATGGCAGAAAACAAGTGTGGGGGAAGTATTTCTCATGTGAATTAGTGTGCCATAGGCACGGGTGGAAAGAAAAAAAAAAAAAAAAAGAAAATTCGTGGAAAAAGAAAAAGAAAGAAAAAGGTTGTGAAAAGAAAGAAAAAAAAAAGAGTATGAAATAAATGAAAATAAGTTCACATGTTTGTGGTAGTTGAAGAAAGGGTCCAAAAATGTTGAATATGGCCCTGAGTGTGCTTAGATCTTCCCTTTGTGTTAAAAGTTGATTTCTGGGTTTTAAAGTGAGTTCTAAGTCTCAATTTCATTACTTTGCTTCCTATTGCTTTAAGAACCTTTGTTTTCCTCTATCTTTCCATTATTAACCAATACCCCAAGGCCCATTACAACCCTTGATCTCAATCTTGAGTGTTATGTGTTTCAATTTGTGGAGTTTGAATTTGGTATGAGCATATGGTGTCACTGGTTCTCGCGTCTAAGTAGTAGCATTCCATTCATGAGATCATATCTAAACATGCTTATTAACTCCAGAAATTGCTTTCTTTGTCATATATGTGAGTGTTCGTTTTCATGTTTACATCAACCTTCTCACATATAACTAGATTAGGGTGTGTAGTTAGAAAATCTGAGTGAAAATTGAGTGCATATCTTGTAAGGAATTGAGCAAATTCTCTAAGGCATGTTACTACATTCAAAACATGGTTTTAAATGCTTAATTGTGAACTAGTATGTGGTGACTATGATTAAGAATGTACTTAAGTGTGAAGATGACTAAAATTTGTGGAGATAATGAATTTTTAACATGTCATGTGCATTGGAAATCCCTGAGGCAACGTTGGAAGGTTTAGATTGTCTTTTGTTTGTTTTGTTTTGTTTCGTTTTGTTTAGTTTATTTGTTTTGCTCGAGGACTAGCAAAAGCTAAGTGTGGGGAATTTGATAGGAGCATATTTATGCGACTTAATTAGCTTGTTCTCGTGCATTTACGTTATGTTTCCTTAGTCATTTTAGTCCTTTATGCCATTTTCGTGTGTTTTTAGGTTCATATGGCTAAGGAAGCAAAAAGGTGCATTTTGGAGCATTTTGGAGCAAAATTGGGCTTGGAATGGATAGCTTATGTTTGGAGCAAAAGGGATGGACGAAATTGAAGAGGATTCCTAATCACAAGAGGATTCCTAATCAAATGAGGAATCCTAGTCAAAGAAGGTTTCCTACTTGAAGTAAGAGAGTTAAGCCCAGGGTTTCCTATCTTGGTGTGACATTTCCTAAATTCTAATTGACCTTATGTCCCAAACACTTTGAAGATTTCATATGCATTCTAGGACACAAAACAAAGGTCCCTTGACCTTTCCTCTTCCTTGCCGTGCACCATGTCAAACTTTCCCTTTATCATCATCCCTTGCCGTGCAAGGGATCCTTGTTTCCTTTAGTTTTAGGACATTTAAACCTTTCCTAATTCCAGCCATCTTCCACACCTTTCCAACCTAGCCGCACCCTACATGCATTAATTAGTCATTCTTTTCATATTGCAGCCACATTCTCTCCCATTCATTCAATTTTTAATCATTCCATTCATGCACCCTTTAATCATTCACTCCCTAGCTGTTTTTCCATTCATTCCCTTCATTATTTCAGCCACCATCACACTATTCCAACCTTAGCCGCACACTTCCATATTCTCTAGCTGTCACTACCATTAAAACCATCATCATTCAGCCACATTCTCCCATTCTCCCTTTGTGCCGTGCATTCCCCTTCCATTTCCAGCTTTCCCCCTTCATCATTGCAGCACATGCTCTCCCATTCATTCACTCTTCATCATTGCAGCACATTCTCTTCCATATTACCTCTTTAAACATTAAATCCCTAGCTGTAACTCTTTAGGATGCAGCCACATATTCTCCCATAAACAATCAGCCACATGCACTCTTCATGATGGCAGCCACACTCTCTCCCTAGCTGTCATTCCATTCATATTCCCTCTTTAATCATTCAGCTGAAGGAAGATTTGTGAAAAACAAGTTCATTTGGGCAACATCAACAACATGCAATTAACAATTAAAAGGCGGAATCATGTTTATATGCACTCAAAAACAAAACTTAACCCATGAACTTCAAAGCCTAGTAGATAGGTGAACCAAGACTCAACTCAAAACAAAGTGAGTTGAGAAATCAATACCTTTGTAGATTCCTCTTTGCATAAGCAAAGGCTAATCACCCAAAGAGAGGGCCTTCATTCCTTGCATCTTAGATCCATGGATTTGGATGGATGAAAAGGTTTCTCCAAGTTCCCAAAATTGAGAACCTCTAAGTCTCCACACCAAGGCATATTGAAGAAGAAATGAGTGACCTAGAGGAAGTAAGATTGCTAGATTTTTCCCTCTAGATTGGCCGGCCTCTTTGAGAGCAAAGGGAGGTTTTTGTTCTCATCTTTACTCCCAAGAAAACCCTAAGGATGAAATGGCTATAAAGATGTCTTTATACCACCTCACAATGGAGTGGCAAACTTGCAATTAAGCCAAGTTCACTACCCTCCTCTAAATGGCCGGCCTAAGGGGATTTATTGGGCTATTTGGGCCTTTGTGAATCATTATTCATTAAGTTGTCATACAACTTAAGTCAATGGACTTGACGTTCAAAGCCCATTGGGCCTTAAGGTCCAAAACTATCCCGAGGTCTTTTAACGAACTTATTCGTTTGATTAATTAACATATTAATTAATCCTTGCCATAAATAATTAAATCATTTAATTATTCTTACTCATCTCCGTTGAATCTTCAATCTCTACCTTACACGGTGTACGATCCATTAGGTTCCTTTTAGCGAGGCAGTGGGCGATTCAAACTCTTTCAAATCGATTGTGAATTGAAACTTACTTTCAATTCTCCCTTTAGTGTTTATACACGTTTAGGGCTTCCACAAACCATGAGTGACACCTAGCAGCATATCATGGTTACCCAAGCTAATCAGAAGAGGTGGAGAACCTATTCAGTTTAGGATTACAAATGCAATACGGTCTTTCTCTAATACAATACTCTTGACCACATTGTTTGGTTTGATAGTTTATTCATGTCTACTATCCAATGTGAATCTTGTACTTATATGATTACCTTGAATGTGATCTGGAACGCATTCCAACATCTCATTCATACTCTGGCCAGAGATTCTAAATCATATCATAAAGTATTCTCCCTCAAACAGTTTGAAGGTTAGAGATCCCTTGTTGCGCATTCCCTTGCCTCCATGGCTAAGTGGCTTAACCCCGACGATGCCGTGGACACCCTTATAGAGTGACTTTTGACATAATCAAAGATCAAGTACCTAACCACAAGACAGCTGTGATGCCTCAGGTCAAAGGACTACTTTGCATTATCCCAACCATGAGTTCTCATGTGACATGAATATGAGAACTCCTCGTTGATCGTGTTTAGTGAACTCATTCTCTATTGAGCACCTACATGCTTGTCTTGGTGTCACTCACACCATTGACTTGAGACTAGTCACTTTCCCTGAGAGAAGACACAGCGCGTACTGATCTTAACGGACTGTCAATGCCCAATTGGCAATCCTATGATCAGGAACGTTTAGGATGTGTCTACGAAAGAATGGTCTCATGAATCTAACTTCTTTAGATCGCATTCTCCCAATCACATATTCCTTGGACTTATCGTTTAAGCATATAACATTTATATGAGACGGCTCAAACAATAATGTTTGCCCTTAATATTAAACTAGATTAGTTTAACATGTGAAATGTCCATAAAGTATCATCATATGATTGGTTTTAGGGCACATTTCCAACAATCTCCCACTTGCACTAGAGCCAATCAGCTTAGTCATCAGTGATGATACCTCTTCTGTAGTCATTTCATAAATGGCTGAGTAGTAGGCGTAGACAATGGATATCTTTATGTTATCCATAGAAGCAACCTTGAGAATAACGACGTCACCATTATACATGATTCTCAATCATGTGGTTCAGTTTCTCATTTGAGTTCGGACCTTGATGAGACCTTGATTCCTTGGCTTGAGCTATTGCCCCATTAGTGTCATACACTTTCTGGTTGGTACCGAATGGAGAGTTCATAAATGAACTTTCCCATCCAAACAACAATGTTGTAAGCTTCTATATGGCAATATATTTTGCATACATGATGGAACACATCAAAGTCATTACTTTTAACGTTTCCACCCAAATATCTCTTTAGTCATAATAAAGAGATATCTCATTATCACTTCATTCATAATGAAGAGATATTCTATGATGGATTAGATTCATAATCTAATACATTTACGCTTCCATTACGTTACTCTAATTCTTCCTCATTCTTTAGGAATCCATCCTTAGTATTTCTTAAATACCTAAGGATTCACTTGACAGTTGCCATGGTTCTGATCGTGGGCTTGCACTGATATCATCTTGTACTGTTCTAGGTACAACTTATATCAATGTTTTCATACAATATGAAATACATAAATCACCTTTCTGCGTATGCATAAAGGATTCTATTTACGCATTATTTCTTTGGGAGTCAAAGGGTACATTCCCTTTGAGAAGAACAACTTCCTAGTCTCACTAGAATTGTCATTCTAATTGAAGTTTATCATCATATGAGAAAGTTCCTAGCATCTCTTGTCTATTTTTGATATAATCCAATTATATCTTGAAATCTATCATTATAGATTTCCATCCCATGTATATAGACTATGTCTCCCATATACATTCTATCATTATAGAATGTTTAAAGTCATAACTTTAACGATGAAGAATTCCTTTCATTTTCAAAATTAATATATATCATGTATATATATTCAAATTTAGGAATATGATTAACTCCCACTAATCTTTTGTAAACCTAGTAAACAAAAGATTCATTTACATCTTTATGAGAAATCAAACGATTTGATACTTTTTCTCATAAGATGCTTATAGCTCCCACTAACTTGCTGAGATTCATGATGGATGGATCTCTACAACTTATATGTCTTGTGATTCTTAGTTTTAGACATATATTATCAAGACTATCTTGATAATGGTTTCGGAAACCCATATTATGTCCAAAAATTGAATCACCATTTAGTTGTTTCTAGCAATCTTCGAATTAATTGAAACTAAGACTATGTCAAAGACGGTTTCTTCAAAGTCAACCATTTTCTTTGAGTGTAGTCACCTTAAGCTACCGATTAGCTATTAAGGTTTCATTATTTCGATTCAAATGGTACTTTACCATTTCCTTGAGTATATGTCATATATATACACTCAGTGTAGTCATAAGGATTTTCATTCTTATTTCTTTCGAATTAAGAGGTGTAACTCTATGACATAGTCATAAAGTTCAAACCATTCAACTGAGACGATTTATAAATCCTTCTCGACTACCTTGGAGCTTGTGGTGTAGGAACTAGGTTGTTATTTTTGTTGATCATATCAAACAAATATTGCTTATTAGCACACAACCCCAAATCTTAACATGTTTAAGATTTGTCTTTCTTTCCAACTACATCTTATGGAGTTATGAAAATTTTGGAAGATCTTCTAATTGACAATCATATTGTTTTTAGAAGTATATATATCCTATATATGGGTAATAGATAACATCCAACGAACTAAATTTTATTCAAGTTCGTTCTTCTCCTAATGGAGAAATTCATTATCTTATGATGCTATTTTCCTTGATATCTTTCAAGGAAACTCATCTAAAGTATTATCTTTCCTTGGATCAAATCCAAGGAGGTAAATACTTTAGACGTCTTACTCATCGAGTCACATTTCTTGAATTCTTTGAAACCTTTTGCAAAGTATTCGGACTTGTGTTTATTCAAAATAAACTATAGTCCAACCGAGAGTGATCTTCGGTGAATGTCATACAACATGAGTAGTATTATGTTGTGGATAAGAGCCACTAACATCTAAGTGAATTAATCTCAACAACTTTGTGGTTCTTTCTTCTTTCCAAAAGAATAAAGATTCGAACATTTCGCCTCTATACAATTTTAACAAGAAGGCATTGAATCCGGATCTAACGATCCAAAGCATCCATCTATTACCAACTCGTAATTTATGTTTTAGAGGTGTCACAACTCAGTTGGGATTAGTCACTCCCTTGCAACCTTTTGGGTTTTAAGCATCATCGTATTCTAAACAGTGAAACTACCACATCATCTCTACTATAGAGACAACCAATTAAATTACAATAATCTAATTATTGCTTAATAAAGAACAATGTTTTGTCAAACAAAACATTTATCCATCTCTACTATAGTGACGGATTTAAGTTCCTTAAAATTGGAATGTAAAGACAATCTTTAGTATTTTCCAATTTCTTTGGTAGTTTATATGAGGAAGTAAGTACAATCCGCTTTCGCAGAGATCTATATTTTATTCACTTTCCGAATGTGAAGTACTTTCTCTTCTCTCATTAATCTTCTACTTTTTATTAGCACACTTTTACAACAATTGTAAAACATAGTTACTAATACGGAATCAAGCATTCAAGTAGAAGAACCAACTGTTTTGAACTATTTCAAGAACATATTACAACACCTTCGAAAGGTGTGTTCTTGATACTTGCAAGACATTTCTTGCAAATACCCCTTCCAATGTCCATCCTTTCATAAAGAAAGTTTGTTCCCTTGGAGTTATTTTGCCTTCTTCATTTGACTTCTCCTTTGACTACAATAGTCATGGTCCCTAAACTCCCACTATCTCTCTTGAAACTTATTTCAATTGTGTTATACACATCAAACAATTTGGAGAGTGTGTGGTTATTGTTTACTATATAGTTTACAATAAACTTAGTGAACCATTAGGATAGCGACACAAAGGTGAAGTCCTTGCCTAATTTCCGTCTCGTTAAGTGGTTTAACACTTCAACACTTAATGATTCAAAATCATCATAAGTCCATGTTGATGGACTATTTTTGTCAACCAACCATTATGTTCTAAACATAATTACAAACTTTCAAAAGTTCATGCCCTTGTGCTTACTTCAAAAGTTCCTTGTTTATGTAACAAAGAAACAAGCCCTAAATTTTGTGTTGATTAAGGGTTGTTCAAAGCAACTCTTATTTCTTCATACAACAATTTGTATTTGAAGAATTATGACATTAAAAGTGTTGTCCTTCTCATGTTAGACTTATCTAACATATTCTTCCAATGATACATTATCAATAGGAAGATTGTGAGGATGAGACTACTTAGTTACATCTACAAGCCATTAAAGACAATCTATGGGATTGTAGAACTAAGTCCGGAAATTAAAGCATTCAGCTTTTCTTTGTCAAGTTTTGGATAGTGTTTGCAAATATATTGGTAAACAAATACATAACGAATATAAATTGATTGATTTTAAGCCATTTGATTCGGGTCTTTAAATCAAATAGCACCACCCACTATTTTTGGCAAATTCCATATCCCTCATCGGAATTCGAGAGTTTTGTTGAACTCTTAACGGGGTATGGGAGACTCACCATTACCAAGCCCACCTCACGATGATACGATATCGGTTAGCAAAAATAATGATGAGAGAATAACACTTTACTCATTTACAACTCTTGTAATTACCCATCTAGTTTGGCCTCTAGAGAATGTGGCCTCACGATGATACGATATCGGCACCATTGCACTTAGTTAAGTTATTCCCACCATGCTTAGTTCATGAAGGGGTTCAAGAATAGCCTCACAATGATATGATATCGGCCATCCTCGTTGCCTACACTTACCTCATCATATGTTTATCGACTCCTCCTGAGTGTAAGCATGCACTTTGTACTCCCCCATGATAGGGTGAAGCCGGTTTACAAGTCACAAACGATTGGAGCCCACCACGGTGGAAGGCCACGAAGAGATATTCAAAGCATCTCTCGCTTATCAACTTAATAATGGTTTTAGTTGAGGGTTTTTAGGTCTCATCACATATAAACATACATTTTAATCCAATTAAAACATTTTGGTCCTATTACAACTATTGGTCCATATGATTGATTTAGTAGTATATAATACTCCCACTATGCTTTTAAAACGGTTTTTAAAGCAAGACTATATGGTACTACTAACATAAGATTTGCATTCATTGATGGACTTTATAGTTGCCTTAGGGCCTTAGGATGACTATGAACCTTTGATTCGATTCAACACGAGCCTAGTGTTGAATCTCGGTCTAGGGATGGTGATTGATTTTAGTTACGCGTTTAATCACATTAAGGCGTGTTGTCTTATTGGGCGTTGGACCCAACTACTCCAATTTCATGCATATCGAATAAAACAAGAAAGGAGTACTTCAAAGTAAATAAGAGCTTATGCTCTTTTACAACAATTGATCAAATCAAATTACTTTAAAGTACAGAAGAGCTTATGCTCTTTTACAACAATTGATCATATCAAATTACAACAAAAATTTAATCTACACATTCCCATGGTTCAAACAAATTTGAAACGGCCTTTCACATAGCTCAATTATAGTAGGCTTAGGTTCATAATCACCCTTTCTTTAATTAATTAACGCTTTAACTAATTAAACTTGAATGCAACATTTTCATTTGGTTTTTGTATCCATAGAATTGATTTAAATGGAGCTAAATGAAATGAAAATCCAATTCTCATTTAAAGAGACAAAACAATTTTGTTCTCTACCTAATTTGGGCCAAAATGCTATGACCTCAACTTGTTTGGGCCATAGTGCAATTAACCTCAACTTTTGGGATATTTTGCAAAAACTTAAACTTTTGGGGTCACTTTGTAAAAACACAAAAGTCCACTACTTCATGTAATTACAACTAGAACCCAAAAATTTCCACAAAAGCTAAAACTTCATTAAAGGAGCAAAACAATTTGTCCTTTTAGTGATTTTGGACCTTTACGTAAAAACGTAAACTTTTGGGTCAAAGTACAAATACACAAAAGTATCAAAACTTTATGTAATTGCATAAAAGCCCCACAAGGACCCTAATTGAGTAGGGTGGCCGGTTTTGAAGCAAAGTAATAAAAAAAAATTTCAAAGTTTTTGTAAGTGGGGTGTGTGAAATGGAATAAATCATTACACACCTACTCACTAAAATTTCTTTAATTTTTTAAAATAAATATCTAATATATTTAATCATAAGAAATATTTCAAAACAAAAACTTTATGAAATAAATCAAAACTTTGAATCAAAACACCAAACCTTTTGTTCTTGGCAAGAACATATCAAGAACAATGAAGAACATTCTTCACCCAAAAACATCCCAAAACCACTCAAACTTAAGGGAAATAACATACAACCATACTAGGGTATATAGGGGTTCCAAAAGTCACTTTAAAACACTTTTAACAAGTCAAACAAGAACCCAAAAATCCACCCTTTGGATTTGGCCGAATTTCCCCAAAAACATGGCACCAAAATTTAGCTCCAAAATTCATGCTTATATGAACTACATCTACAACATTTGAGATGGCAAATTTTCTAACAAAATTTACATTCAAAGAAGCAAGAATAAAGCTTGTAACAATTACAACATTCAAATCACAAACTATGAACTACAAAACCTAAAAGGATTCACCAACTACTAGACTTAGGCTCTGATACCACTTGAAGGAAGATTTGTGAAAAACAAGTTCATTTGAGCAACATCAACAACATTCAATTAACAATTAAAAGGCGGAATCATGTTTATATGCACTCAAAAACAAAACTTAACCCATGAACTTCAAAGCCTAGTAGATAGGTGAACCAAGACTCAACTCAAAACAAAGTGAGTTGAGAAATCAATACCTTTGTAGATTCCTCTTTGCATAAGCAAAGGCTAATCACCCAAAGAGAGGGCCTTCATTCCTTGCATCTTAGATCCATGGATTTGGATGGATGAAAAGGTTTCTCCAAGTTCCCAAAATTGAGAACCTCTAAGTCTCCACACCAAGGCATATTGAAGAAGAAATGAGTGACCTAGAGGAAGTAAGATTGCTAGATTTTCCCCTCTAGATTGGCCGGCCTCTTTGAGAGCAAAGGGAGGTTTTTGTTCTCATCTTTACTCCCAAGAAAACCCTAAGGATGAAATGGCTATAAAGATGTCTTTATACCACCTCACAATGGAGTGGCAAACATGCAATTAAGCCAAGTTCACTACCCTCCTCTAAATGGCCGGCCTAAGGGGATTTATTGGGCTATTTGGGCCTTTGTGAATCATTATTCATTAAGTTGTCATACAACTTAAGTCAATGGACTTGACGTTCGAAGCCCATTGGGCCTTAAGGTCCAAAACTATCCCGAGGTCTTTTAACGAACTTATTCGTTTAATTAATTAACATATTAATTAATCCTTGCCATAAATAATTAAATCATTTAATTATTCTTACTCATCTCCGTTGAATCTTCAATCTCTACCTTACACGGTGTACGATCCATTAGGTTCCTTTTAACGAGGCAGTGGGCGATTCAAACTCTTTCAAATCGATTGTGAATTGAAACTTACTTTCAATTCTCCCTTTAGTGTTTATACACGTTTAGGGCTTCCACAAACCATGAGTGACACCTAGCAGCATATCATGGTTACCCAAGCTAATCAGAAGAGGTGGAGAACCTATTCAGTTTAGGATTACAAATGCAATACGGTCTTTCTCTAATACAATACTCTTGACCACATTGTTTGGTTTGATAGTTTATTCATGTCTACTATCCAATGTGAATCTTGTACTTATATGATTACCTTGAATGTGATCTGGAACGCATTCCAACATCTCATATCATAGAGTATTCTCCCTCAAACAGTTTGAAGGTTAGAGATCCCTTGTTGCCCATTCACTTGCCTCCATGGCTAAGTGGCTTAACCCCGACGATGCCGTGGACACCCTCATAAAGTGACTTTTGACATAATCAAAGATCAAGTACCTAACCACAAGACAGCTGTGATGCCTCAGGTCAAAGGACTACTTTGCATTATCCCAACCATGAGTTCTCATGTGACATGAATATGAGAACTCCTCGTTGATCGTGTTCAGTGAACTCATTCTCTATTGAGCATCTACATGCTTGTCTTGGTGTCACTCACACCATTGACTCGAGACTAGTCACTTTCCCTGAGAGAAGACACAGCACTTACTGATCTTAACAGACTGTCAATGCCCAATTGGCAATCCTATGATCAGGAACGTTTAGGATGTGTCTACGAAAGAATGGTCTCATGAATCTAACTTCTTTAGATCGCATTCTCCCAATCACATATTCCTTGGACTTATCGTTTAAGCATATAACATTTATATGAGACGGCTCAAACAATAATGTTTGCCCTTAATATTAAACTAGATTAGTTTAACATGTGAAATGTCCATAAAGTATCATCATATGATTGGTTTTAGGGCACATTTCCAACATCAGCCACCTATAAATAAACATCCATTGCAGCCACAAAAGGGATTCATACACACTTCACACCATCAAACAAACCTTTGTGCCGTGCAAAACCCTTCATTTCCAGCAACAATCCTTAGAACCCGTGCATAACCCTTCATTTCCAGCAACAATCCTTAGAACCCGTGCATAACCCTTCATTTCCAGCACTCCCCATCCCTCCAAAACACTACCCTACCATCACACATCCATTCCTCCATACAAATACCACCCCAAAACCTGTCCTTAGACCTTGTGCCGCAACAAAGAGGAGGAGAAAAGGGCCTAAATGTTCATACAATTCAAGTTTGAGTTGTTGGAATTTTTGGGTGTTTCCTCTCCTTGATTTCAATGGTTAAATTTACTTATCTTTGTCTTGTACGTATGAGGAACTAAACCCCCCATGGCTAAGGGTGTATTCGAAACCATGATTATATATGTGAAATAAGTTGATTACTTCCAGTTATCGTTGCATAAGTCGTGAATACAATTTGCTTAACCGTTTGATTTAGAACTTATTCTTGTATGTTGATTGAGAGTGCACGCTTAATTTGCATGCTTGAATTTGGTGCTAGGATATAAGTTTGTTTCACCTAATCGTCATGAATTTATATTCACAAGTAGTGAAGGTCGCTAGTCACAATCATGTTAAGTAGATTCCTGGCAAGAGTTTCATGCTTTTCATAGTTACAAATGCCTTGTCGATGCTTATGATTTCCAAAGAACGTAATGATTCTAATTTGTATCTTTATCATGTTGTTCATATAGAGAACTTGTTAGGAATAATTTGTTTGCGATGCATATTCATCCAATTCAATGATTCTAGGGAAATCTGAAGGTTAATTTAAGTGGACCTAATTAACTTGGAGTGTCGAGGTTCATAACTTATTGAATTGATAACTGGAAATTGATTTACGTTGCATATATTTCATGTGTGGAGAAGAACCCCTTAGCTATTCCATCATCCATTGGTCTATCACAATTTGCCTTACAATCTGTTTTCTTTACAATTTGTCCATTTAATTTAATTTCGTCCAAATACAATCCCCCCATATTTTGTTAAGTCTTAGTCATTACAATCTATCTTATTTTGTGTTTTTAAGTATTTGGAGTCTTGTGGACTTATTTTGAGTTTTTGTTAAGTGAGTTAAGTGTTTTAAAGGTTAGTTTTATTTATTTGAGTCAGTTTAAAGTGTTTAGCACCCCTAGTTAATCCCCGGTTAGAACGATCCCTACTTACATCATTACTACAATTGTCACAAATAGGGTTTAATTTGTGTGTCACATTCGTAACGCATCAACACTCTATTTCATTTTTTGGGAAGAGCCACAACTATATGGGTATGTACGGAAAACCAAAAGCCCACTCACTGATATGTGGAAGGGCCGTAACCCCCTTGCCTTGAGTGACTGCGCTCGTCGTCAAGATGGGTCTCACCTACATGCGAAACAACTATAAAAACGTCAATTTAAAGCACATAACCAAAACTAGGTAATAACTTCTCATATTTTTAAAATAATTTACTCAACGTAATCTACTCAACCTCACAAACAACCCCATATTTTTAAAATAATTTTTCGAGGCTCCACGCGCCGGCAAGTGCATGGCCTTACGCACCCCCACACACGGCCACGTGCCAGGCACACTAACGGTGTCAGTTAACGCCGTCAAGAATATTCCGTTAAACCCTAACAGATTCCGTTAAAACTAACCTGCCGCCATTAAGAATATTCCATTAACTTAACGAAATATTCCCTTGTCTTCTCCGGCACTCCTCCGGTATCGTCACTGTTGCCAAAAAACTGGAAATTTTTCAAATCTTATTATGTCACTCATTTTTCAACCAAATTTCATGAAACTTGTACCAAATTGAAGCTCTTAACTTGTAGAACATTTCCTTACCTGTTTAAAACCCCAAAGATCACGAGATGTCGTCGAAGAAATTCAAGGAAAATTGGCCAAACTTGCAACTCACGATCCTGACATCCAATTCCACCCAACGAACCACCCCGAGCTTCCTAAGGACCTCACTAAGCTTCCTAAAAGCTTCAAATTCCCTGAAAGTTAATAATTCACATGTGCATGAACAGTGACCAAATCGGAGATTCCTGGCTCGACGTGAAATCAAAGGATTCCTTACCTGAAATTGGTATGGTTGAACTCGTATGATCCTCACAAACACAAAGGTACCATTTTTCACTTCGATCTGCAACGTTTGCAAGGGTTTTGAACCCCGTCCGAGACAGAGAGAGATACACGAGAGAAGGAGATGATGTGGATGTGTGTGTGAGTGTGGTCCAGATGCAACCAACAAAACAACAAAACAATCACCCCAAAATGACAAATAACCACCAAGGGCAAAATCATCATTTCACACCTACAGTACGAATAATTCGGGACGGGCTGTCACATAATCTCTTAGTAATTCTAATTTTCATTTGTTAATTAGGATAATATGAAAATCAAATCACCTAATTAGAATTAATCTCATGAAATAATATTCTACAAAAGAATATTTTGCTCCATTCAAATGCTCAACTCTCAAAATGAGCAATTAAAATGATATGATATAATATCCCGTTTAAAATACTCAATTGAGACGAGCAATTTAAACTGACACAATATCTAAAAAAATTAGAGATTATCTTCCTTCAAGAAATCTAAAAATCCCAAATATTCAATTTCGTAAGGCCTATTTCCCAAGATTGTAGCTCACTCGATATGCATCTGGAAATCCCAGATTACGAGCTACAACTTCTATTTCAGAAACAAATTCCAAAAACTGACTCTAATAGCATGAAAAATAGCTCCCAAATCAGAACATCAAATCACGTTTTCTTCTACAATTTTTTTTGCAGAAATCCCAGATTTCACAGATTCGCCAAGGCATGTTTGCGAAGCCATATCTTCTTCAATACTCGTCCAAATGACGTGTATTTTATATGGTTTTGAAGCTTATATGGCCATTACAAACCCCAAACAAAAAACTACAGAAAAATCAGCTCCATGTACCTTGAATTCAGCCCAAAAAACGGCTGAAAAAAACTGAAATTATCAAGAAAACACAAAACTAGGGTTTGTGATTTCTCTCAAACCACGGCCCATATTTGCACGAAGTTTTGAGGGAATTATTCTCACACATAGGATAACATATTTGTGGAGCCAAAAATAATCGAGAAAAATATGGAGGTGACACGTGGATTCTAAGGTGAAAAGGACAAAATTACCCTTGAGAAATACTAGAACTCCTACACGCAAACAGTGGACAATTGATAGGAGCATATTTATGCACCTTAGTTTAGCTTGTCTTGTGCATTTAAAGTGTTTTTCCTTAGTAAAGTAGTCTTTTAAGCTAGTTTTATGTATTTTCAGGATTTAAGGGCAAAATATGCAAAAGGATGCATTTTGGAGCCTTTTGGAGCAAATTAGAGCTTGGAATGGATATCATATGCTTGGAGCCAAGAGGATGGACGAAATTATTGCAGCCACCAATCACCCTAGCTGTCACTCACATGCTTTCCCATTCTATAATTCACCCACATGCTCTCCCATCATCATTCCACACCTCCATTGCAGCCACCAACCAACCTAGCTGTCACCCACATGCTCTCCCATCATCATTCCTTCTTTAATCCATTCAGCCACATGCTTTCCCATGTGATTATTCAGCCACATCCATGCACTCTTCATGATGGCAGCCACATTCTCTCCCTAGCTGTCATATTCCCTCTTTAATCATTCATCCACCTATAAATAAACCTCCATTGCAGCCACAAACGATTCATTCATTCACCATTCACGCCAGAAATTCATCCCCTCTCTATAACACATCCATACTTCACCATTCTTCATATTTTCTGCCCAAAAATAAGCCTTGCCATCCCCTACATCCATCCCTATCCTAAACACATCACTCTACACCATCCACAAAATTCACAACAAACCCGTGCTTAGACCTTGTACCGCAACGAAGAGGAGGAAAAGAGTGCTTAAACGTTCATACAATTCAAGTTTGAGTTGTTGGAATTTTTAGGTGCTTTCCTCTCCTTGATTTCAATGGTTAATTTCAATTCTCTTTGTTTTGTGCGTATGAGGAACTAAACCCCCCCTGGCTAGGGGGGGATTCGAAATACATGTTTATGCTTGCAATATGATTTGATTACTTCCAATTGCGTTTCATAAGTTGTGAATTCAATTTACTTATCTATATGAATTACATTGATTTGTGTGTGTTGGTTGAGAGTGCACACTTAATTATCATGCATAAATTGGATGCTAGGATATAAGGAAATTTCACCTAATCGTTATGGAATTATATTCACAAGTAGTAAAGGTTGATGATCTCAATCGCGTTAAGTAAATTCTTGGCATAAGTTTCATGCAATCATAGTAACAAATGCTTCGTCAACACTTATGGTTTTCATAGAACTTAATGATTCTTGCTTGTATCTCTATTGTGCAATCATGTAGGGGACTTGTGGGGAATGTTTTGGGTTGTCGTATGCAATCATCCAATTCAATAACATTAGGAAAATCTGAGGGTTAATTAGTGCAACTCACGGTTAATCTGGGGCGTTGAGAATTCATGGTTTATTGAAAAGTAATTAGAAATCGTTTTGTGTGCAAGTATAACATGTGTGGAGATGAACCCCTTAGCTAGCTTCCCATCCATTCAATTCCATCAAATTCATCTTTAGAATCTGCCCTTTATTACAATCTGTGCATTTAGTTTAATTTCGTCAAAACCTCAATCCCCCTTTACTTTAGTGTCCAATTTAGTTAGGAAGTGTCTTAGTTTGTGTTTATAAGTGTTTTTATTCAATTTATTACACAAATTCGTCCAAATTCACCAAAGTGCTCAAAACTGCCCAGATTGTGTTTTTAAGGCAGTTTTGAGTGTTTTGGGGCTGTTTTGAGTCCTTTGGTTTGTTTTAGTGTTTTAAAGTTTAGTTTTGCATTCTTTGAGTCCAGTATAGTGTTTTATATTGTGTTTTTACGTTTTTGAGTCAAATCCAAGTGATTAACAATCCCTCCTAATCCCCGGTCCAGAACGATCCCTACTTACATTCTTTACTACAATTGATAAAAAAAAAAGGGTTTAATTTGTGTGCGTATAATTCTCACATCAACAATCATGACTCAATCATGGTCAAAGGTGCTCAAAATAGGTAATTATTCAAAACCTATTTCATCCATCCTCATGAAATCTTCTCCACTAGGTAACCTCCAAATCATTCCTTTCAAATTATATTAATTAACTAATTAATTGATTTATTACTCAATTAATTTATTAATTAGCTAACAAATTTTGAATCACACCCAAAAAACCATCCAAGTGGCCGGTCCCCATCCTCCTAAAGGGGCTGGCCATACCCCTATAAATACCTCATTATAAGGAATTCGATATAGGACATACCTTGTGGAATTAATGAATTTTGGTTTGCCGTCTCATTCCTACGAACCACAATGCAGAGCTTCATCCAAGGGAGGATTCAGTTGCATCTAGCCTTGTTAGATTGCCTACGTACCTTATGCCAATGCACAGGGATCAAATGCCGTAGTTCTTAGTAGCCTCCTAATCCTAGGGCCAAGTTGATACCCTAGAGGCTAATCTACGAGAGAAAAAGATTACTGAGAGTGGAGAGCATTATCTCTCCTCTCTAGAGCTAAGAGAAATGGTTTTTGTTGGTGTGTGTCTCCTTTCCCAAGCCCTCATTAAATAGTGGCTAGGAGGGAAGAGAGAAAGGGAAATGGTCAATGTGGGACAAATACCACATATCAAATAACATACCCTCAATTGGGTGTATAAATCCTACAGAAGCAAAATCATGATTCCTCATTTTCTTTCTCTTCTACACCAAGTATCAGGCTGACCTCCATCGCTTAAATTTCACCAAGCAGCTTATTGAGAGCAAGCCTAGAATGTCTGCCGCCATTTTCTTATTCATCGACCTAAAAGACCGAATGGTCAAGAAAATAATTTGTTCATCTGTTTTTTTTTTTTTCAGCAAAAGAAAACGAAAGTGGCCAAACTATAAAAAAGAGGAAGCCAATGATGTTTTATTCTGAGCTGAGATCTTTTGCTACCAACATTTCCAATTTGATTTTGCATCAAGCCGAAAAAATTTCCAACTATTTTTGACTTGGCGAAATATTTTTCATTTTCGGCTCTCGAATACATTGAAAAATTAAGCTCCTCGAGCATAATTATTTCGCCAATTTTGGCTTTTAACTCAAATAACTCAGCCAAACGGGATTGCTCCATAATAGCTTTATCGCCAATAACCATATCGACTGTCATGGTTTTTTCATCTGAAACCGTGTATCGACCTTGATTGTCATTGAAGCACTCCTCTGACGAATCATTTTCTAAGTCAATTTTTGGCTCAAAATCATTTTCTTCTAGCCCAACCAAATTTGCAGTCTCAACATAAATAATAGGCCTAGGTTTTTCTTCGGCTAGCTTGACAATTTTCTTAGGCCAAAGTTTGATTGTAGCCTTGGCGACTAATGACACACCCCAACCTAGATATCCAAATGACACTTGGATGGCATGTGCTAGCTGACACTCAAAAGTGACGAAAGCCATAATCATGTGAAAATGCACGAACATGGTAGAACATATAATCGAAAATTCATGCGAGAAACGACAATTAAAGAGATCATGCAACCGATAAAGAAACAATAATAATAGAAGGAAGGCCATAAAATAAAGAGGATGTTCACAATTCCTAAAGAAAAGATACAAGAATATGTTCAGAGCATACTACTAGTCGAAAGTGCTATGAAAAATGAAAGACAATAAAATTATAATTACACATAAGAAGTCATATGTTGGTAGGAGGACACAAAATTATTGGTAGGGAAATGCCTTGAAGCTCAGGTCGTATTCCTCGTCACTATGTCCTCAAGGGGGCACAAAAAGAAAAGGTAAGTGGACCATAATTTATAATAATAGTAATAATACGATAACCAATTCTTTCTGAACATACTAACCCCCTGTTTTGAAAACATATATAATACCACATACGAGGTTTTTCTAAAAACTCTACATGCTATGAAAAAAATCATCTCTAAAAGTGGTAGTGAATCGCCTGAAGGTGAAACCAACGAGTCTTGGAAATCAACACTACGATGTACTCAAATAGGGGTAACAGTCACCCGAAGGTGAAGCTGTATGACATTGGGTTACACCAGTGAAAAAATGTGGTAGGCCCCATCAACCGAAGGTGAAGCTATACAACTCTAGGTTATGCCAAATAAGAAAATATAAATATATAACACACCGACACTAGCCATGGCTAGTGAAGTTGTCCAACACTGGTTTTGCCAATGAAGCAAGGAGTACATCATAAATATCCTCAACTGTGTCTTATGGCCATAGACGTATATATACTTAGGTTATGTGTTTGTGTTGTATGATAACCCACTAGATAAGCACAAAAAACGTATCTCAAAAACCAATACCAAGCTTAGAATTCAAAATCTCATCATCCGAAATCATAAGCAATTCCATAAATGCCATTTTATAAATCTTAAATAGATAAATGAAAACTATTTCATAAAAGTGAATAAATCATGAATTCTCCAAAATCATAAATATAGAAATCTGTAAAAACATATCATAAAAAGTAATTAAATCATGAAATGTAGAATGAATGCAAGCCTAATAATTTATAAAAACATGAAATTTAGGAAGGGGTCCACTCACAAATATTCCGCTATAAGGGAGCCGTTCGAACTAGGGAGGATGGGATCAATTCCAACCGATGCACCTAAACACAAATAGAGACCATTTAATAAAACTCTACTAAAATGATTGAATTTGGGAAAACGGACTATGGATTCGGATTCAGCATGTCAAAAAACCTAAGGAAGGATCTTGGATCCCCCCACGCACTGCTACACGCGCCGCCACGGGGCAACAGCCCGGGTCACTACGCACTGGCACACGCTTAGATGGGTCTTCAAAAAATTCACCGACGCTGTCGTAGATGGCAACGGAGCACAGTGCCTCTAGTGGAGGCGCGTGCACTCCACGCGCAGCCTCATGCACCACCCCATCATTTTTGGAAATTTTCCAAATTTTTCCACCAACTTTAAGAGCTCATTCCGAGCTCGATAGAAGTCCAAATTGAGTGATTCAAAAGCTAGAATGTAGTTAAAAATATGGAGAAGAGATACATACACTTATAAGGCCCAACAAAGATCGAAGTTGGTTGGAAAAATGGCTAGAAGATGTCCAAACGACCATTGTTTCGAAATTTCAAATTTTGCACAGTGACTTCCCTTGTATTTTTCTAGTTTTATACCACCAAAACCACCCAAAAACCTACTAATTGTGAACTTGGACACGATCTACAATGATAAGGACCAATTTCGAGGCTTACCTTCACCGGAAATGGTGAGAACTCGCAGAAGAAAAGTGATGCATAGTGAAGGCTACTGTGCAAAGGAAAGAAAGAAATTAGTGGTGGTTTCATCCCCTTCCAAAGCTCAATGGAGTGCTAGGGTACTTGTGATGGTGGTGATTAGAATGTTGGTGTGTGTGTGGGTGTTGCTTAGCCAAGAGAAGGAGAGAAAGAATGAGATATGAATGAGGGAGATAAGTGAGGTGAAGAAGAAAGGAAGGAAATAATAGAGAGAAAGAAAGGGGACTCGGGATAGAAAAGAACTCCCTAGAAAAATGGGGAATCTACCACATGTCAAACAGGGGATGGTCCAAAATGGAGAAATATCTCCACTTGTGAAATTACCAAAATGCCCTTGATGTTCAAAAATTCGTAAAATCTTTGTTTTAGCTCTGAATTTGATTCCATTCACACCCACGTGTTCATATCCATGAATGCTATGAATAAATTACAAGAAAAATTCCTATGTGTCATAGAGCGAAAGTCAACGTTTTTGTTGTTAACGGTCCTTTCGTAAATTTAACTAATTAAAACGTAAAATTTAACACAAGTTGTTATAGCTAATAGCTCCCAGGCCTCTTTCCTTTATTTTTCAAGAATTCTTCTTGCTTCAAAAAAAAAATTCTATGCACCTCAAGAGTTTTCTTTTCTCCTCAAGGGATTTTTTAAGTAGGCAACAAATTTCATCCAATGGAGCCTGATCAAGATTTTGATATATCATGTGAACTTCGTAGTTTTAGCACTGGGTCCCACCGAGTGTGTCAAAATGTTGACCCTAAAAACTACTTAGCTTACATGGTGCACAAGTCAAGTAATTAATACGCTAACTACGTCATCGGTTGAATGCACAATGTGCCAACTCGTCGACCGAGTTCAGTCGGGGAGTAAAATATGTTGCTGTGGCATTGGGCGTGCTACTGACTTCTTAATCTCGTGACTATAGCTGAGGAAGGAACACATCTTGTCCTTCGGTTGCACAACTTGAAGACAAGGCTGCTAGTTCTACAAAGTTCAATATCAAATTCAGCTTTCAGTGTGCCGAATGTAGTAACTTGGTAACAACTCAGTTCGCCGAGAAGGCTAATAAGATGACCTCTTCCAACAAAGACTCAAAAATCCTTGCTAACCGAGACTTGGATAAGTAACTAGTCGGTCTCAAAGTAGTGATGTCTATCCAAACTGAAGGTGCTCCTTGATCTGCTAATTTTATGGCTCCAGTGGTGTTTATCTAAACTGTGAAGGAAATATTTGTGAAAACAAGTTCATTTGAGCAACATCTATGACATGCAATTAACAATTAAAGGCAGAATCATGCTTGTATGCACCCAAGAACAAAACTTAACCCATGAAATTCAAAGCCTAGTAGTTGGGTGAACCAAGACTCAACTCAAGAACAAAGTAAGTTGAGAAATATTATACCTTTGTTGATTCCTCTTTTCATAAGCAAAGGCTAATCACCAAGAGATAGGACCTTCATTCCTTACTTCTTAGCTCCATGGATTTCTTGGAGGAGGATGGTTGAAAGGATTCTCCAAGTTCCCAAAATAGAGAACCTCTAATTTTTCCACACCAAGGAGAGCTTTGGTGAGGAGATGAGTGACCTAGGAAGATTAGATGCTAGTAAAACCTTCCTAGGGTGGCCGGCCTCTTAGAGAGAAAAGGGAGCTTGTGTTCTCATCTTTTCTCCAAAAGAAACCCTAAGGATGAAATGGCTATAAAGTTTCCTTTATACCAACAAAATGTAGTGGCAAACTTGCAATTAAAGCAAGTTCACTACCCTTTCTTTATATGGCCGGCCTTAAGGGTTTATAGGGCTTTCAAGCCCTTTGTGTTTTCAAGTTGTCATACAACTTGAGTTATTGGCCTTGACATTCAAGTCCAATTGGGCTTTGCGGCCCAAAACTAACCTGAGGTCTAAAATGAACTTATTCGTTTGATTAATCATCATATTAATTAATCCTTGCCATAAATAATTAAACCATTTAATTATCCTTACTCATCTCCATTATTTCTTCAATCTTTACCTTACACAGTGTACAATCCATTAGGTTCCTTTTCGCGAGGCAGTGAACGATTATAACTCTTCATATCGATTGTGAATTGAAACTTACTTTCAATTCTCCCTTTAGTGATTATACACATTTAGGGCTTCCGCAAACCATGAGTGACACCTAGCAGTATGTCATGGTTACCCAAGCTAATCAGAAGAGGTGGAGAATCTATTCAGTTTAGGATTACAATGCAATACGATCTTTCTCTAATACAATACTCTTGACTTCATTGTTTGGTTTGATAGTTTATTCATGTCTACTATCCAATGTGATTCTTTTACTTATATGATTACCTTGAATATAATTTGGAACGACTTCCTAAATCTCATTCATACTCTAGCTAGAGATTCTTAATCATATCATTGAGTATTCTCCCTCAAACGGTTTAAAGGTTAAAGATCCCTTGTTGCGCATTCACTTGCCTCCATGGCTAAGTGGCTTAACCCCAACTATGTCGTGGACACCCTCTAATGGAGTGACTTTGATATAGTCAAAGATCAAGGACCTAACCACAAGACAACTATGATGCCTCAAGTCAAATGACTACTATGCATTATCCCAACCATGAGTTCTCATGTGACATGAGTATGAGAACTCCTCCTTGATCGTGTTCAGTGGACTCATTCTCTATTGAGCACCTACATGCTTGTCTTGGTGTCAATCACAATAATGACTCGAGACCAATCACTCTCCCTAAGAGAAGACATAGCACATACTGATCTTAACGAACTGTCAATGCCTAATTGGCAATCCTATGATCAGGAACATTTAGGATATCTATACGAAAGAGAATGGTCTCATAAATCTAACTTCTTTAGATCACATTCTGCCAATTGCATATTCCTTGGACTTATTGTTTAAGCATATAACATTTATATGAGACAGCTTAAAACAATAATCTTTGCCCTTTATATTAAACTAGATTAACATGTGAAATGTCCATAAAGTATCATCATATAATTGGTTTTAGGGCACATTTCCAACAAACTGAAGATGTTGTCGATTGCCTCAACAATGTTGTTTATCTAAATTGAAGATGTGTTGGCAGGGGAAAAAAATATAAAAATCTCAAGATGTTTGAGAGGTTTGCGCATGGCAATTGTGTGTTAAATTGGAGGGGCTTTTATGTCATCACTGCCTCTGTACTTATAGTACTGCAAAAGTTCGATGATACCACATAACAAATTGTTACCGTGAATCCTACTTTCAGTATAATATTTAGGAGAATATTGTATTTCAAACCAACCATGTACATGCGGAAGCCATCTTTATCTCCTCGCTTTGCAGAAATCAATTTGTATCCAAGTATTTGATGGCCTCTTAATACCATGTGCTGGAACCAAAGCATGCAAGTTTACCTTCTAGCCATGCATTTCAATATGTATCCAATACTTCATGTAAACTTCTTCTTTAAGATCCTGATGCAAGAATGCATTTTTGACATCCATTTGATACATTGACCATCCCTTATTCACAGCAACTAAGAAAAGTACCCTTATTGAGTTCATTTTGGCAACAGAAGCAAAAGTTTCCTTGTAGTGCACATCAAGGGTTTGTGTGAATCCACGAGCTACCAATCTTGCTTTATGTCATTCAATTAATCCATCTGAATTGAACTTGATCTTATATATCCATCTGCATCCCACAGCCTTCTTCCCTTTTGGTAACTTTACAATGCTCCAAGTGTTGTGTTGATCGAGAGCATGTAACTCATCATGCATATCTTTCCTCCACACTTCAGATTCACTAGCATCATGGAAATTTTGAGGTTCTGTGAGCTCAGAAACCTTGTTAAGAAATGCATGATGTGAGAATTATACGCACACAAATTAAACCCTCTTTTTATCAATGAAGAATGTAAGTAGGGATCGTTCTGGACCGGGGATTAGGAGGGATTGTTAATCACTTGGATTTGACTCAAAAACGTAAAAACACAATATAAAACATTATATTAGACTCAAAGAATGCAAAACTAAACTTTAAAACACTAAAACAAACCAAAGGACTCAAAACAGCCCCAAAACACTCAAAACTGCCTTAAAAACACAATCTGGGCAGTTTTGAGCACTTTGGTGAATTTGGACGAATTTGTGTAATAAATTGAATCAAAACACTTATAAACACAAACTAAGACACTTTCTAACTAAATTGGACACTAAAGTAAAGGGGGATTGAGGTTTTGACGAAATTAAACGAAATGCACAGATTGTAATAAAGGGCAGATTCTAAAGATGAATTTGATGGAATTGAATGGATGGGAAGCTAGCTAAGGGGTTCATCTCCACACATGTTATACTTGCACACAAAATGATTTCTAATTGCTTTTCAATAAACCATGAATTCTCAACGGCCCAGATTAACCGTGAATTGCACTAATTAACCCTTAGATTTTCCTAACGTTCTTGAATTGGATGATTGCATACGACAACCCAAAACATTCCCCACAAGTCCCCTACATGATTGCATAATAGAGATACAAGCAAGAATCATTAAGTTCTATGAAAACCATAAGCGTTGACAAAGCACTTGTTACTATGATTGCATGAAACTTATGCCAAGAATTTACTTAACGCGATTGAGATCATCAACCTTTACTACTTGTGAATATAATTCCATAACGATTAGGTGAAATTTCCTTATATCCTAGCATCCAATTTATGCATGATAATTAAGCGTGCACTCTCAACCAACACACACAAATCAATGTAATTCACATAGATAAGTAAATTGAATTCACAACTTATGAAACGCAATTGGAAGTAATCAAATCATATTGCAAGCATAAACATGTATTTCGAATCCCCCCCTAGCCAGGGGGGGTTTAGTTCCTCATACGCACAAAACAAAGAGAATTGAAATTAACCATTGAAATCAAGGAGAGGAAAGCACCTAAAAATTCCAACAACTCAAACTTGAATTGTATGAACGTTTAAGCACTCTTCTCCTCCTCTTCGTTGCGGTACAAGGTCTAAGCACGGGTTTGTTGTGAATTTTGGGGGTTATGGATGGTGTAGAGTGATGTGTTTAGGATAGGGATGGATGTAGGGGATGGCAAGGCTTATTTTTGGGCAGAAAATATGAAGAATAGTGAAGTATGGATGTGTTATAGAGAGGGGATGAATTTCTGGCGTGAATGGTGAATGAATGAATTTTTTTGTGGCTGCAATGGATGTTTATTTATAGGTGGATGAATGATTAAAGAGGGAATATGACAGCTAGGTTGGTTGGTGGCTGCCATCATGAAGAGTGCATGGATGTGGCTGAATGGGTTAAAGAGGGAATGATGATGGGAGAGCATGTGGGTGACAGCTAGGTTGGTTGGTGGCTGCAATGGAGGTGTGGAATGATGATAGGAGAGCATGTGAGTGAATTATGAAGAGTGAATGCATGTAGGGTGCTGCTATGGTGGGAAATATTGGGCAGAAAATATCCTAAGGCTTTATTACTTAGTTTAGGAAAGGATGTAACTCCAAATCCTCCTTTAGGTCTTCAATTTCGTCCATTCCTTTTGCTCCAAGCATATGCTATCCATTCCAAGCCCAATTGTGCTCCAAGCATATGCGTCAAGGTGCAATAGGTGTTGACTCATATTCCATTGCTTCTAAAGTCACACTTTGCAAGTTTTCACACTCTTCATCAGTTGTATTGCTAAAAGACTGGCCTTCATTAATTTGTTCACTCGAAGAGAGAGTTACTTGAGCAAGTATGTTGGCATTCGATGTTGGGACCTTAGTGATCATGACATATGTTTTTGGTAAGGGAAACAGATCCAAGTAGTTCTCCACCTGAGTGGTAACTTCAAGATTCTTGCTGAAAAAAAGGGTTAGTTTTATGAAACCTAACATTCTTAGATACTAAGTTTCTTAAGTTGAGGGTTATAATACTTGTATCATTTTTGAGTTAAAGAATGCCCAAGAAAGATGCACTTTGCTGCCCGAGGATCTAGTTTATCTCGATATAAAGATTGAATGTGCACAAAACATATGCATCCAAAAACTTTAAGGTGTGAGAGATCCAATTTTCTTCCTTTTATTATCTCCATTGGAGACTTGAACTTTAACACTCTATTAGGCAATCTGTTAATCAAATAAGCAGCTGCCATAACACCATGTGACCAGAATTTTTTAGGCACATTCATCTGCAACATCAGTACCCTAGTTTTCTCCAACAAGTCATGATTTTTTCTCTCAGCAATGCCATTTTGTTGTGGAGTTCCCACACAAATAGTTTGATGCATAATGCCATTATTGCTCAAGTATTGTGTCATGATTTGAGACATGTATTCTGAGCCATTATCAAACCTTAAAGTTTGAATGTTTAAAGAGAAATGATTTTTGACAAGATTATGGAAATCTTTAAACATATCCATTGCTTGAATATTTTTTTTTTATTACAACCATGCAGCCCTTGAATAATCATCAACAAAGGTTACCAAATACTTGTAACCATCAAAAAGATTTACTAGTTGGTCCCCATATATTTGAGTGTACAAGCTCAAAAATCTTGCTAGCCCTAGAAACCGACTCTCCCAAAGGTAACCTAGTAGATTTGGACATATGGCAAGTTTCACACTCGATTGCTTCTTTGCTCAACTTGGGAAACAAGGTTGACAAAATAGGTTGGGAAGGATAAGCTAGACATTGATGCCACAAAAGGTTGTCTTGGTTGGAAACTGACTTGACTTGAAATGCACTTGGACAGTTTTTTGAGATGTAATATAGGCCATCTAGGAAAAAACCCTCACCAATCGTCTTCTTGGTAATACAATCCTGAAAAATGACACTTTGTGGTGAAAAAAAAAAAAAATGACCAAACAGTTCAAAGTACTTGTGATTCTTCCCACAGATAGAAGCTGAAAAGGAAATGAAGGTACATAAAATGTCGTAGACTTAATTTTATCTAAAATCCCCTTTCCTACAACCTTGGCCCCTTCACCATTTGCAACTGACACTTGTCATGGTTTATGCAATTTTTCAAACTCTTTTAGTTTCGATACTTTGTTAGTCATGTGGTATGTGGCTCCAGAATCAACAATCCAAAAATCATGCAACAACTTGACATTTGGAGCAGTTTTGAAAGCATTCAAAATACCTTGAAGGTCTTGCTTTGGCAAGTGATCAACATTGGCCAGAAATCCAGCAAACTTGCCCAACAAGGTCGTGGTATTTCCATCTTCACGGTCAACAGCTTGATCAGCTTCTTCTTTTTCTGTTTCCTTGTGTAGGAAGGTTGCAAACTTGTTTATAAGGTCTGCAGGATGGCTGTGAATTGCTTGTAAGGAATATGACTATTCATAGACGAAGATGAAGCCATGTTGGCTAGGTGGGAAGGTTGCTGAGGTTGAGGTTGCCTTGGTGCACCTTTGTCTTTCAAGAAGTCTGGTTTCAACTCTGGATGCAAGATCCAGCACGTCTTCTTTACATGACCATTGTAGTGGCAATGCTGACACTTCAAATTAGGGTTTTTACCCCTGTAACATTTGCTTTTGTTCTGGCATTCATAACCTTCCTTCTCACTTCCTCTCGTTGAATGGTAGCACAGATGCTTGTGAAGGTTAACAGCTCAGGATTCATGAGAATGTGACTTCTCAGATCCTCATAATCCGCACTCAAGCTGGATAATAGCTGAAAGATTTTATCCTTCTCAGTCCTTTTTAAGAAAACTGTGGAATCAGTAGTATGTGGCCTGTAGACATCCAGTTTATTCCACATTCTTTTCAGAGATCCAAGATGCTGAATAAAGCCCTTACCTTCTTGCTAAATAGCAGAGATATCTCTTTTGAGTTGAAACACGCGAGCGGAATTGTTTTGGTTCCCATACATCTCCTTCACTGTTGTCCATAGTAAGAGAGAAGACTCTGAGTAGCTAAAGATCTTAGCTATTTTCCTTTCCATGGAGTTGAGCAAGCATGACATAACAAGTTAATCTTTACGTAGCCAACCTTCATAATCTAAGGACGTATTTTCTGGGGCTGGCACTTTACCATTGATGAACCCGAGTTTGTTTCTTCCACCAAGGGCAAGAGTAATTATGATTGACCACGGGAGATAATTGCACTCATACAGTAGTACTGAACTAAGCCTTTGATTGGGATTGATATCCACTTCTGAAAGCTTCTCAGGTTGAGAAGTAATGGTGTTGTCAACTTCCTGGTTGACTGAGGCTTTCTTCAACCATTTGTTTGAAGATTGGAGGTGTTTACAAAACGAGATACACATAGACAAGTTCAAAAGAAAACCTGCTCTGATACCATATTGACTTTTAAGTGTAGTTCTTGTAGACATCGAAATTTCGGTGAAACAAATGTTCACCAACGTATTAAAGTTTTGACGTGTCAGGGCATACATGGCATACGCCACGTGTCATACAAATTGTACACATGGCATATGACTCAACAAAATAGGAAGAAATACCCTTGGATGATTAAACAAGTTTTTCTTCTCAATTTGGGCAATGACAAGGTAAGCACATTTCAATCCATTACGGATCAAAGCAAGTTTTTCTCATTTGGGCAATGACAAAGTAAGCACATTTCAAGTTTAAAATTGTATTAAGTGGGAAATTAGGCCATAAATAAGACCACTTCAATTTCAATATTGCATTAAGTGGAAAGTTAGGCCATTTGTTAGACCACTTCAATTTCAATATTGTATTAAGTGGGAAATTAGGCCATAAAGAAGACCACTTCAATTTCAATATTGCATTAAGTGGAAAATTAGGCCATTTGTTAGACCACTTCAATTTCAATATTGCATTAAGTGGGAAAATTAGGTAATAGTGCTTGGGTGGGAAAATTTTGTGGTGGTGATTCACTCTCAAAGCCTATAAATAGGCTTCTCCATCAAGAGGAAAAAAACACCAATTCACAAATACATTTCTCTAAACACACCAAAACCTTGAAGCCTTAGAGTTCTAAAGCTCTCAAGAAAATCCCGAAGGATCAAGAAAGCACTCTTCGTTCTTCGTCAAATCCTCCTTCAAGATCAAGCCCCAACGGCCCTTGAAGAACGTCCACCAACTCAAGATCAAGCCCCGACGGCCCTTGAAGAAAGTGTTCATTGTTCATCATCCGTTCATCCTAAGATCAAGCCCCGACGGCCCTTTGGATCAACAACATCAACAAAGACACACACCAAAACCTTGAAGCTTTAAAGTTCTAAAGCTCTCAAGAAAATCCCGAAGGATCAAGAAAGCACTCTTCGTTCTTCGTCAAATCCTCCTTCAAGATCAAGCCCCAACGGCCCTTGAAGAACTTTCACCAACTCAAGATCAAGCCCCGACGGGCCTTGAAGAAAGTGTTCATTGTTCATCATCCGTTCTTCAAGATCAAGCCCAACGCCCCTTGAAGATCCATTCATCAACTGTTCATCCTTAGATCAAGCCCCGACGGCCCCTTGGATCAACAAACAAATCCACACATCTATTCTTCAAGATCAAGCCCAAAAGCCCTTGAAGAAAACCAACTGTTCATTCAAGATCAAGCCTCGACGGCCCTTGAAGAAAACCAACCGTTCTTCAAGATCAAGCCCAAAAGCCCTTGAAGATCCGCTCATCCATCAACCTTCAAGATCAAAGCCACGAAGGCCCTTGAAGAAACTTACAACTGTTCATCCAAGATCAAGCCTCAACGACCCTTGGATCAACAAATCTACATCTTACGGAGATAGAATCAGAGGATCAAAATACAAAGAGATCGTAACCCCAAAATCATCAAACCACAAAAAATATTATTTTGTACGCGTATTCTTGTCTCTTGTTTTCAGGAATTTTTCGTGTTCACAAATTTGGCACGCCCGGTGGGACAATCTCTACCTCTCATCTCTGTCTCTGTTCAAGATATTCAAGCACACTCCATGGCTTCAAACAAAGAACAAGTCATGACCATCGGTACTACCTCCATTGAAAAACAGCTGGTTCAGATGAAGGAAACAATTGCAAGGCTGATAAAGACTGCAGATGAGAAAAACTTGCAAACTGCCAGACTCATCAACCGTTTGGAGGCGCAACATGGTGTCATAGTGAAACCAAGCTTTCTTCCAACTAAGAGGACCGAAGAAGGCTTCAACCCAAATGCCTACGAACTCATGTCAAAGGCTAGGCATGACTTTGCTTCCTCTTCAAATCTTGGAAAGAAGGTTTCAAACACCGTCAACGACAAAGATCGTGACCTCACCAAAACTCAAAAGAAGTTGAAGGAGCATGGTTACGGAGTTGACAACAACAAAGCTGGACTTGGCTTCACACCAAATGCACCTGTGATGATTTCAAACAAAGCGAAAAACACTAGCGCTCAATACGTCAGCGTGAGCATTGAACAAGACCAAGAAGAGCCTAAACCCGCCCCTCGGACGTCGGTCTTCGATAGGATGAGCCATTCAAGCTCCAGAATTTCAGTGCTTAATCCCATTGGTAGTCAAGACCGAACCTCTGTCTTCAAGAGGCTTAGCGCGCCAACATCCCAAAGCTCTGTTTTTGAAAGGTTGTTAAAGCCTAAGAAAATAAGCAACACAGCTATCTCTCCTCTGCGACGATCAGCTTCGGAAACATTTGAAGATAATGAGAAGCCTTTTGGAAAGAGGAAGACAACACCAAAGGAAGAAAAGTTTGATGGGTTAGCAGAAAAAGGCGACGTTCGAAGCTTGATTCCTTCAAGGATGAAGCGCCAAGCAATCCTAGAGGTTGACACAAAAGGACCACTGAAGGTAAGGAGGCGCATCATCGTCCACACTGGCAAATCTTCATGCCAACAAACCCAAGAGGATGGCACTGAAGATGAAATCCCTAAGAAAGATGTCACTTCTGGCTCTTTCGACTCAAAGTCTTCACCTCGACTTTTGGGGGCATACTCCAAGTCAAGTGAAATTGAAGGATGGACTCATGTCACTCCGAAGAAACTACACGAGAAACATATGTCTTCTCCACAAGTGCACCAATCAGAAATGAGGGAAAGCAGCTTTCGCCAACCTCCAAAGCAATGTGAAAATGTTGAAGATAAGAAAATTTCAACACAAAGATCGTTCATGCAGGATCTTTTCTTCCTCGAAGACTTATTCAATTTCTCGATCAAGGCTCCTTGCTATAAAGATTGTGAGGAATGCCTTTCGAAGATCGCTTCGAAGAAATTGGACAAGCAGCAACCATCTTGTCCACAAGTTTATCAGTCGAAAAGGGGGCAAAACAGCTCTTGTCAACCTCCAGAACAATGTGAAAGTGTTGGAGATAATGAAATTTCAACACAAAGATCGTCCATCCCCATCACAATGTGCGACCGCTTCCCAGAAGACTTTTTCAATTACTCGGTCAAGGCTCCTTCCTATGAAGATTGCGAGGAACACCTCTCCCAGATCGCTTGACAAATCCACAACAACAACCAAAGCTCCTCGTTCGCACGAGCCTAAAAGGTGACAACCAAAGCTCCTCGTTCGCACGAGCCTAAAAGGTGACAACCAAACGCTCCTTGCCTGCACAAGCTGAAACTGCAAACGGCACCAAACGCTCCTTGCCTGCACGAGCCCAAACTGCAAACAGCACCAAACGCTCCTTGCCTGCACGAGTTGAAACTGCAAATGGCACCAAACACTCTTGGCCCGCAAGAGCATAAACTGTGTACGGCAAAATCATCATCAAAATCACCAAAAAAAAAAAAAAAAAAAAAAAAAAGGGCAACAAAATTATTGCAAAGAAGAAAATAAGGGAAAGAAGGTGCACGGCACCACTTGCAAAAGTGAAAAAAAATAAAAAAGAAAAAAAGAAAAAAAGAAAAAAAAAAGAAAAAAAGAAAAAAAGAAAAAAAAAGAAAGAAAGAAAGGAAATAACACATCTTGGTGATATATATGTTTTATCTGTATTTAGCACAATACACTGAATAAAATAAAGCATGTCCATTGATCTCCGAGAAATTACAATTGCGTACAAAAAAAAAAAAAAAAAAAAAAAAAAAAAAAAAAGATGGAGCTTTCACAAAAGTTGTTCACGTGAAGGCCCACTACTTGGCAAAACTCCAGGAGCGGGAGGCATCGAAGATGGATCATTCGAGGCCTCAATACTTGGTTGAACGCTAGATGACGAAGGAAAAAGGTGCCTCTGGAAGAAAGTCGCAAGCCTTTGACGGTCACTTTGAATTCGACCTTCAGATTCTTGCAGCTGATCAAGCTTCCTCTTCATGCTCGTCGAATAATTATTTGCAAGCACGTGCAAACCTCTATTCTCGCGCTTAAGCTGTTTGATCTCTTGTTTAAGATTTTCCACCTCCGCCATCAATGATTCAACTTGACGGGATCGAGCAAGTAGGCGTTGGCCCATGTTGGACACAGAGCCCGCACACTGAACACTGAGAGCTAGGGACTCTTGAATGGCCAACTCATCGGACCGTCCTGAAAGCAGCCTACTATCTCTAGGAGTGAGGAGGTTCCTAGCTATTATCGTAGCTGTTGTTGCATCCTTCATCACGGAGTCTTCACCTGTAAGAGGGCCATTAGAAGATAAGAAAGACGGGCACCATATATTACCCTGACGTGGCGCACCCATATCACGGCTGAGACTCAAATCTAAGCAAATGTTAGATGGGTTAGCCATTTTCAAAGATGTTAAAAGAGAAGGGTTGGATGGAGTAAAAATCTCAAAGGGCCGTTAAAACAAAATACACCGGAGACGATTTTCACGAATGGGCAATCTCCAAAGTGTGCATGTTGGAGGTGATCGATACCTCTATAAAAGGAGAGGCGACACAACTACCGATTCAAAAAAATTGAAGAGACACCACTCTTCAAATCTTAAAAGCCGGATTTTCCTGCATAAAGTTCGTCAACACTCTTCAGACACAATCTCAACTTTTCAGATAACGCGTGCAACTTTGTCAAAATATCTCTGACAAAGTTGAAAACGCGTGGAGGTCATTATCCCAACTACCACACTTTTGCCGACAAGCGTGGGTGACAAAGCCGCATCCGCACTACTACTTGCCATTAAAATTCCTATATACGTCTACATTCATGGCAAGGCATACATCCAAAAACGCATGACTCTTCTTCTTGGCCAAGAATGTAGCTGCAACCAAACCTCTCAACATGCTCAGTTTTCTTCTTCCCTGAAAGACAAAGAGAGAGAGAGAGAGAGATCAGTCGGCACTTGGAATCAAGCTTCCCGTTTGGAGCCGACTGCCTGGAATCCCTTCCCTGATTGCTTATCCAGCCCTGCTCTCAAGTACTCATCTTCAACTATTGATGTACCCCCAAAGATGATACCAGATGCCTGGAGTACAGATGAGGCAGGAGGAAACGGTAGATCGAAGCATGTGGAGACAAGTACAATAAATATATGTGCTGATTCATTCGCTGCTTCTTCAAAAGCAAAAGTATCTTATATCATCAAGGGCGAAAGCAAAGGTATCTCATATCATGCTTTTTCCCTGTCTTTTCCTTTGCCCTTGTTCTCACCTGCCAAGACAAGGACAGAGAAAGCAATATGTCGGAACCTCCACTCAAACTTGCGCTGCCACCAAGAAGTGATGGTCCATTCAAATGCAAGGTTTGCATTCCACTCCTGTATCAGAGGACAAATACTACAAGAGAAGATGCCAAACCTGCATAAGGAAATACCACTTCTGCAAGGGGAGCAAGTAAGGCAAGTGAAAATGATACATCGAAGCATGTGGAGACAAGCACAACAAATATATGTGTTGATTCATTCGTTGCTTCTTCAAAAGCAAAAGTATCTCATATCATCAAGGGCGAAAGCAAAGGTATCTCATATCATGCTTTTTCCCTGTCTTTTCCTTTGCCCTTGTTCTTGCCTCCAAGACAAGGAGAAAGAAAGCAATCAGTCGGAACCCGAAATCAAACTTCCGATCTGGAACTGATTGGCCAGAACCTTTGCCTGGTTTCTTACCTAGCGTTGCTCTCGAATGCTCGTCTTCAACTGTTGGTGAGTCTTGAATTCCCTCAGTGCATACTTCAGGACAGGCGACGGAGTGTCGGCTCTTTACACTGAAGCTGCCAAGTATAGATGAATTGCTGAGAAGTGATGCCTTGAAAGACCATTTAAAGGCAAAGGGTTGCGCACCACCTCGGCTATGTAAAAGAAACAAGCAGAGAAGAATGCGGTACAAGGAGCTGGAACAAACTGCTGGAGCACGACGCCTTCCCCTGCAGCACCATCCAGACAGAAGAGTTTAAGACAAATCCAAGCTCGACATCATTGTTCTAAGAGCTCGAGAAGCCTCAACAACCCTCCGCTGGCGCCGTCACCAAAGAGCAAAGCCTCGCCGCGCGACGCCGTTAAATCGTCAACACTTCTTCAAAAAGCAAAAGTATCTCATATCATGCTTTCTCCATGTCCTTTCCTTTGTCCTTGTTTTTACTCGCAGGGCAAAGAGAAAGAGAGCAATCAGCCGGCACTTGGAGTCAGTCTTCCGATCTGGAACCGACTACCTGGAATCTATTCCTTGGTTGCTTACCTAGCGTTGCTCTCGAGTAGTCATCTTCAACGGTTGATACACTTCCAGAGAAGGGACCACATCTGCTTGGAGAACAGCTAAGACGAGTGACAATGAAACATCAATCTTGTGGATCGTCAACAAACGCAACAACTGCATATGCTGAGTCATCCTCTAACCCTCTTCAATATGAATTGGAAAGATTGAACAAAGAAACAGGTCATCACCTCCACCTCGTGCTTGCCTGCCATGTGTCTGAATCCTGAAACCGCTCATTGTTCTATTTTCACTCAAGATCAAGCCTCGATGGCCCTTGAAGAAATCACAAGCCCGATTCAAAATCAAGTGTTCTCCACCCTTGAATCAAATTCAACTCCAGATAAAAAGGAGTAAGTTCAGACCTTTGGGGGAGACCAAAAGAATCCTCCAGCCCAGTTCAAGACTAAGCCTGTGGAAAATCAACGATTGGAGGAAACCAGAAAATCTTCCAGTCGAACTCAAGATCAAGCTTCGATGACCCTTGAAGAAATTTCCAGCCCAATTCAAGATCAAGCCTCGACGGCCCTTGGGTTGACATCTACATTAAGGGACTTCAAAACGCATCTTCTACACGTGACAAGCACATGTCTACGACGCGCCTTGAAGTGGGGGCATTTGTAGACATCGAAATTTCGGTGAAACAAATGTTCACCAACGTATTAAAGTTTTGACGTGTCAGGGCATACATGGCATACGCCACGTGTCGTACAAATTGTACACATGGCATGTGACTCAACAAAATAGGAAGAAATACCCTTGGATGATTAAACAAGTTTTTCTTCTCAATTTGGGCAATGACAAGGTAAGCACATTTCAATCCATTACGGATCAAAGCAAGTTTTTCTCATTTGGGCAATGACAAAGCAAGCACATTTCAAGTTTAAAATTGTATTAAGTGGGAAATTAGGCCATAAATAAGACCACTTCAATTTCAATATTGCATTAAGTGGAAAGTTAGGCCATTTGTTAGACCACTTCAATTTCAATATTGTATTAAGTGGGAAATTAGGCCATAAAGAAGACCACTTCAATTTCAATATTTCATTAAGTGGGAAAATTAGGTAATAGTGCTTGGGTGGGAAAATTTTGTGGTGGTGATTCACTCTCAAAGCCTATAAATAGGCTTCTCCATCAAGAGGAAAAAACATCAATTCACAAATACATTTCTCTAAACACACCAAAACCTTGAAGCCTTAGAGTTCTAAAGCTCTCAAGAAAATCCCGAAGGATCAAGAAAGCACTCTTCGTTCTTCGTCAAATCCTCCTTCAAGATCAAGCCCCAACGGCCCTTGAAGAACTTCCACCAACTCAAGATCAAGCCCCGACGGCCCTTGAAGAAAGTGTTCATTGTTCATCATCCGTTCATCCTAAGATCAAGCCCCGACGGCCCTTTGGATCAACAACATCAACAAAGACACACACCAAAACCTTGAAGCTTTAAAGTTCTAAAGCTCTCAAGAAAATCCCGAAGGATCAAGAAAGCACTCTTCGTTCTTCGTCAAATCCTCCTTCAAGATCAAGCCCCAACGGCCCTTAAAGAACTTCCACCAACTCAAGATCAAGCCCCGACGGCCCTTGAAGAAAGTGTTCATTGTTCATCATCCGTTCTTCAAGATCAAGCCCAACGCCCCTTGAAGATCCATTCATCAACTGTTCATCCTTAGATCAAGCCCCGACGGCCCCTTGGATCAACAAACAAATCCACACATCTATTCTTCAAGATCAAGCCCAAAAGCCCTTGAAGAAAACCAACTGTTCATTCAAGATCAAGCCTCGACGGCCCTTGAAGAAAACCAACCGTTCTTCAAGATCAAGCCCAAAGGCCCTTGAAGATCTGCTCATCCATCAACCTTCAAGATCAAAGCCACGAAGGCCCTTGAAGAAACTTACAACTGTTCATCCAAGATCAAGCCTCGACGGCCCTTGGATCAACAAATCTACATCTTACGGAGATAGAATCAGAGGATCAAAATACAAAGAGATCGTAACCCCAAAATCATCAAACCACAAAAAATATTATTTTGTACGCGTATTCTTGTCTCTTGTTTTCAGGAATTTTTCGTGTTCACAGTTCTATCTTGTATTGCAAAGTAAAATCATGAGGTTACAAAAAGGAGGAAGAGATATTTAAGAAGAAGGATTCGGTGCACATTGTAGTGCACGAAGACATCCAGGAAACTCCTTGAAACACCCCACAAAGGTTAGTCTAGTAGTCTTACATCAACATACCTCAATCTCCTTAAATCAAGGGGTCTAGAGACCATCCACTAATCTCCTTAAATCAAGGAGTTGACAACAAGGAAAAGACTTACACCAATCTCCTTAAATCAAGAAGAAAAAGACTACTTACAAAAAGATAAAGTAAGAAAACCCTAGAACCTATAGCATCCCTAATAATCACCATTCCTTCCATATGTATTAATATTTACTTGCTTTATCCCATCTTTCTTTCCAACTAAATGCAAACCATGCATTATCAAAAAGCTCAACCTTTTCACATCTCCCATTTCTGCATGCCGTCTTTTCCTTAGATTCTGATAAGTAGCACTTTTCCGTGTTGATCAGAACGCGAACCAAGCTGGACAATGTGTAACCACATAGAGTCGTTGTACAATGCCAACTTCTTTCATTTATTTGACTCTCAAGCCACAACTATAAGGTAATTCCCATTTTAATAAATTCCTAATAAAATGGTAATATCAATTATGGCCTCTCTCATCCAACAACTTAAAGTATCACGGCCGAGTGCGTGCAAAATCACGGCCTCTTAATATTCAGAGTCATCCGACGGCCTTCTGCTCGTTCAACGGTCTCGATTACTTGGACCGATAGTGTCATTTTTGGTCCAAACAGATACCATGGATGACCAAGAGCGTAAAGGGAAAATTTTGATTGCATAATTACTCGGAAAAATAAGTTTATGCATTAACTATTCTGATTAAATTGATAAGACACATTTTGAGGACAGGAATTTTTATGATTAAGATCACTTTTATATGTTACTTAACTGTTACAGTAATTTTTTCACTCATGTTGTCAAATGAATTATTGTTTTTTTTAATGTAGGAATACAAAAAAATTACAACTGGAGTTCAACATATCAAGTATGTAAGTACATGATAGGAGCAATATATCACAGTGACCTTACCTACTTTACTTTTATATTGATTGAGATTTTAGTATTTTTCTGCTTAACGTTTCAATTTTTATTTTGTTTACATAAGTATTATTTCATTTTTTTTAAATTAAAATTCATTCTCTTGTAATTTCTAAATAAAGATCGACAATGAGAAAGTTCGATTTGGACAAACAAATGTTCACAGTTCTCAACCGTCAAAGCAAAGGTATTGTAGGAGCAATCAACAAAGACGAAGACGACAATCTATGAATTCATTACAGTGGGCTCAAATTTCCTTCATTTGGGGTTTTGTCTCACTGGGTACAAATAATGTTTCAATTCTGTCACAAACATTCTCCCTCAACTTCTGTGAATTTATCCCTATATTATGTGAAATGATGATTGCCTTTCTTTTATATTCCTAATATGTCTCATAAAGAAGGAAAATAATGAAATAATAAATAAATGAAGCAATCGACACAAATAAATACATTTAAATGTGTTTGCTAAAAAAAAAATGTGAGTCAGACTTAGCACATTGTGATTAAAAAATGGTCTTTTGAACGCGCGGAAGCACATGCAAGAAGACTAGTATACACATTAAGTAAGTTGCCCTTTTAATGATTTTGCTGCTCAAAACACATCCAAATCATTATTTTTCTTTTCATCACTCGTTCGAATATGCTGAGTGTACAAAAGTTTTTTATCACTATTTTTGTTTTCATGAAATAGGTAATACAGTCCGACATATATACTATACAAACAAAAACCATAAATTTTTGTTTCACATTCTAAACCCTAAAAGTAATCAACCCAAAACTAAAATTGTACAATCCCAAAATAACCAAAGCCAAATCCTAAAATATGGTTCAGGGTTCCTATTGATCAATGTACTAAGACACACAATTTCAAGTCAATTTATTAAAATAAAACTAGTATTTCACAAAATTGCAAAACAAAAATTGCAATGTAGTTTCTCACCTGGCAGTGGAGGCATACAAAAATTAGAGGATGGCAATGAAGGAGCCATCCACAGGCCACCGATAACGGAAGACAAGGAAGTCCGTCCTGTGAAAGTACCAGAATCAAGGAGGGAAGGGGCGTGGAAGCCCATTGGAAGTGTCTCACCCTTGAGTTGACAAGTGCAGCTGCCATATGCATGACTATACATGCATCTAATATGACAAACATTCAGAGTTCATTATATATAAACAGAGTAGAGACCGATTATACTTCGTAAAATCAACAGACTTGAATCAAGATGACGTCAAACGAAAATAGGCTGTGCCAGTTCATTAGGCAATCGACATAGCAATAAGAGCACGAATGGATTTCTGTTATTGAGAAACAACAGAGATTCCCAAAAGAATAAGAACAGAACTATATTACTTTGATCCAAAGGACAGTACCTCACATGGACATAAGTAGCAAAAAATTCAACAGCACTAGTAGCTTTAAATCTACGAGAAACCAAGTAGTCGTGTAGCTGACACACTTTTTTGGGCTAAAAGCTCAATTCGGACATCCCAGATCATTTGGAGTAATAAAATTTGTATGTCAATCTCCGGAAGCCAAACACGAACTAAATCATCAAATCAGTTTTAGCATTAATTTACATACACCATCCACATCTCTACATTTGAAGCATGCAAGGATGCAAGATAAAAAGGATAATAAAGTTCTTTTTCGTACTGCATCATTACATAATAATAACAATAATGGACTAAAGAAGAAGCTCCTAAATCAGAGTGGGGCCAAATTGGCAGCGGGAGAACCATACTAACCTGACGCCGGTTACTTAGGGCCCCGCAGGAGATCAAGTTCCAGGTCAGTTTTATAATTTTATATGCTGGTCGAATCCCTTGATAAAAGAAGATGTCACTTATATATCGACTAAAGTAATGCTAATCCTCATCCTCCTCTTTTCAACATGCGCAAAAGATACACCAGTGCATGCATGTATTGCTCATTACAAGCAAAGTCATACACACAATCATACTAAAGGAAGGTGGAATGCCAGAGTTACAACATCAAAGTATTCTACTTGAGAAAAAAATAAAAAAATTCCGACAGAGATCTACGAAAAGTTCAGAGTGTAAGCATGGTCTCTCGGAGTACTTATTTCTTTAGACTAGTAGAATAAAGGGCAGTAAGAACAAAACTAATTTCTTCTGACATGAACCTAGTTCGCGGCCAAAAAGAGCTTTATCTGAAAGGTAGAAGTCACAATACTGATCAAAACGGCTTGATTTCACACTCATAATTCCAACACATTATTGAGGGATAAAGAAAATTTATTCAATTAAAACAGGATAATTACATAAAAATTTCGAGTTGGGAATCCATGGTCCTTATTGACTTGATTTCAAGCTCAACAGATCAGTCAATAATCATATCTAATTGAACAAAGTACAAATCGGAGTGCAGTAAACAATTTTCTAACCTTTATATTTCTCACGACACTGCAGACATTCATACATACAGAGCAGAGAGCAGTTTCTTCAAGGTAAAGCCTTATCCATCGACAATGAATTGATCATCTTGATTTTCTCCTTCAACCCTAGCATCGTCATGAACCAAACTATTCACATGGTGCAAGTTCTGCATCATTTGTGATAAATAATGGTTACTAGCATTTGTATGATCAGACAGTCCAGCTGGATGAGCAGTCCACTGGGAGACAATCCCAAGTAACTGGCTCATAAGGTTTTGTTGCTCGTGAAGAATACGAGTCTGCATCTGGCCCATCGCTGCCCGGTGGTGACCAAACATTTCGTCAATCCTCATCTTCCATTCTGTTCTCCTCCTATTCATCCTCTCCTCCCATTCCCTCTCATGAATCAACTCTTCCTCTTTCCTTCTTCTTTCTCTCTCTTCACTCTCCTTCTCCAATGCTTCCCATTCTAAAATCCTCTGCTTCTTTAACTTCTCTCTTGTCTTCCCTTTCGTCTCCTTTTTGTTTGCCCATTCCTCCCATTTCCATTCTCGTTCTTGCTCACACTCCATTCTAAAATTCTCACTCCCCTGTCTGTCCCGTTCTCTCGCTGCCTCGCCATGCTCAAACCGTGCCTCCATTTCCTTCAACTTGCCCAGTTGGTTACATAGAAAGGCCCATGCCTTCTTCTTTCCCAACCCCGTCGACACCTCCCTCTTCTTCTTCTTCCTCTTCTTTAAATTATGACCACTTTGCTCCACTCCTTCGCACACAAACTTGTCATCTCCATTCTGCCTCAACCGATCATTACTATTAAAATTCTCCCGTCCCTCCTCCACGTCGTACTCAAATCCCAAACCCATCACTCCATTCTCAACCCCATCAATCCCCGCCCCAAAATCCCCATCCGAATGACCCAATTGCCCAAACTCCAGAAGCCCCATTCCCCTTCCACTCCCCACAAACCCCCCACCATTCTCACCATCCCCATTCACAGACACCATCAAATCATTACCCCTATTACTCACAATCTCCACATCCCCAAAAATGTCCTTATACCTCAAAAAATTCGACCAATGTGCGAGGCCCTCCATCCAATCAAACTCCTCCTCACTACACTCCCCACTCCCACCACCACCACCACCACCACCACCCCCCGAATTACACTCGGCTTGCTGCTTCTTAATCTTCTGCTTCACAAGAATATACTGGTGCCTCATGTTCTGGACCTTGGTGGAAACATCCTTCCAAGACCACTGCCAACGATACGCAATCGGGTCTTGAAGATGGTGCACAGAATTCACATAGCAGGCAATGGGTTTAAACTTTTTCTCTCTAGTTTTCATCTTAGCAAGGGTCCCATGAGAAACCATCTCTCCGTATCTGTCGATCAGAGTTCTCTCCTCGGACTCTGTCCACTTCTTTCTTCTCGAGGACATCATTTTTGTGCCCAATAACCAATCTTGACTGTGCAAAAACAACCTCAAATCCCAGAGGCTAATGACAAACACCTAAAATCTGACAGACCCAGATCGAGAAAACATGAGAAACGAGCAGCAAAGTAGAGAGAATGGAGCGAGTGCTTACCTTGAGATGGAGATTGAGAACCTGTGGTGGGAATTTTCTCGGGAAAATTGGTAAAGAAAGTGAGGGGAGGTTGTGGGAGAGTGATCGGTGGGGTTTAGTGTAGTTTTCTGAATCTTTTGACTCATGTAGTTAGGAGGAGAACCAACAGTTTTAACTGTGGTCTTGAAAATTTTTGTGTCCAACTACCGGAGTAGATAAACCAGATACAACGGGAAGCAGATTTCCTTGCGAGAAATGACCTATTTACAAATTCGCCCTAAAACTTATTAAACGACCCGTCCTGAATAAATATATATTTTCTCCCCGAATGTGTGAAAATGATGATTATGCCCTCATTGGCTTAGTGACGTGGATGTACGTATATAGTTTTAAATTATTTTTCCCGCTAATGTGATCAAATTGTACTCAACATCACGAAAACGTTGACGCGAGTTAAGGCCGAATCGGGTTCGTAGCGAAAATATTACTCAGGAATAAGTGAAATTTGGGTTGGTTTCTTTTTAGTTGGACTCAATTGTTTGGGCCCTAAACATTGTAGCCCAACTAGGCCTTGAGACCCTTTTATTTATGACCTATCCTGTGATATACACACACATACACAAGTGCCAAACCCTTCCCCCTCTCCTTCTTTCTCGAACCCTCTCTCTCGTCCGTACAACCATAGACCAATTGTGCAAAAAACCCTCCAAACCTCACTCATCGACCTTTCTAAGACCATCATCACTCTTCTCGTGACTCCACAAGACTGGTGGTACCATTGGTTTGAAGAAAGAACGTCGGGAACCCAAGAACTCGTGAGCTCCGATGGGGTTGAAGTTACTCCGACATGATCGTCGAGATTTTTCAAGGTTTTAAGGTCCAAAAAGGGTCCTAACCAACTCTATTGGGACCCTAGGTTAGTTTTGAAGTGACTTAGACATCGGAATAGGCTAGCTCGTAGAGTTGCAGACTTTGTCGAAATTTTGAAGGATTTTCCGACTACTTTTCGTCAGTTTTAGGATTGCAAAAAGGTAAGGTTATGTTCTCCTTGTTGGGAGCTTCAAATCCATATGAGATTTGTGGAACTTGGTTGAAAAATGAATGAGAAAATGAAGTTTTAAATTCTTCCAGAATCCGGCGTTGCAAACTGCGGCTGGCGGCGATTTCAGGCAAGTCACCGGAGAAGGAAAAGGGATATTCCGTCAACTTTGACAGAATATACTAATGGTGTCAGGTAATTTTAACGAAATATTCTAGGAATTTAACGGAATATTCCCTAATGCAGTTAGGGATTCTGCCAGCATTCCAAGCACGTGCCTACTCGTGCCCGACGTGTGTGGCCGTGCCTTGGCCGGCGCGTGAGGGAGCGTAAGACACTAGAAATGTTTTCTAAAAACATGGGGATGCTCGTGGTGTTGAGTTGCCCATGATGGTATATTCAAACACCCCAATTAAGCAACGTATGAGAAGTTATTACACAGTTTCGGTTATATGCTTAAAATTAACGTTAAATTAGTTGTTTCGCACATAGGTGAGACGTTTCCGGAGGACGAGCGTAGCCAGGCGAGATTCGGGGGTTACGACCCTACTACATACCAGTGAATGGACTTTTGGTTTTCTATATATACGTATATATGTTTTCCATTTTCCCAAAAATGGTTTTAAATGGATATATGTTTTTAAATGCCATGCCAATTGCATTACATTTTGGTATATGTATTAGTATAGATATGCATATTATTGCATGACGCTGCGGATGCCCAAGTAAGCTTTAGGTGAGTGCATATTGATGATAGTAGTTGTAGTGTGTATGGTTATGTTTAGATGCATTTAGTGCTCATTATCCTGCACCCCGGTGTTAATGCTCCGCCCGAGGCCAGCGCCTAGCCTTCATGTGATTGTTCACCTCCCGCACCACACGCCCACCTTGGATCCAAGGCAGGTGCCATCCTGTTGTAGATACCACATTAGGTGGTTCCGACTAATAGGTAACTTGCAATACTTTGCACAACCTCACTTGATCGTAGCACGTAAGCGTATCTATTTCCACCCAGCCTGTAGTACAGACCAGATTAGGTAGTTCTGACTTGTGTGCAGGAATTGGTAGATGAGCTATAGGCTCAGCCATACAGGTCACGTTAGGTGACTCCGGCTAACATATCAGTTTACATTGAATTATTTCACCTAGCTTACTTATTTCATTGTTAAGATACTTGACATGGCATATACTTGGTTTTCACTACTCTTGAACATGATTTCTACGTATGTATGTATTACTATTTTCTGGGAAATTATACGGGTTTTACGGTGAGGGGTTATTAGTTTTGGAAAGAGAAATGGTTTTAAAAAGCTTTGTTTTTGCCTACTCACATTTTTTGTTTTGCACCCCTCCAGGTTCTAATCAAACGTTCGTGTTGATCGCTTACGAGGACTCTACGACGGTTCTAACAAACTTCAATTAACGTAGGAACTTTATTTCATGTATTGTATAATTAATTAATACTTAGCCTGCTGGACTACACTTAGGTTACCTATACTCTGAATATGTGTATCTACACTTTAAACACCTTCACTCACACTTATATATTTGTCTAGTGTAAGTCAGCTAATTTGGTTTTTGTTCACCCACATTTACAGAATACTATCACTTCCGCACTGTGCACATGGCTACATCACCCACACGTGACGGCCAACATGCATCGATTCTGGTCAGGATGTGTCATTTATTTTTACCCACTAACACTTATAACAGCTTAAAAATTGAAGATGTGTTGACGTAAATATTAGAAAAATATTTGTAAACATATTTATTTATAAAAAAATTTAATCTTTAAATTGTCAACTGGAACTTCATCTTTAAACTATCAACCTTGAACTTAAATTTACAATATCATACCCTTCAATACTTAATTTCACAACTCAACTAAAAGTCTCAAACTTCTTATCTCATAATTCCGAGTGTTAAGAGGGACGGCCGTCAAATCTAGTGGCTTCTGTTCCCCGACAATTACTCCACAATTTTTTTTTATTTGTTTTCAGGGGTAAAGGGAAATTCCAAAAATATTTTGGGTGGGAAGAGATATTGGGTTTAAATAGAAGCTTCCTAAACTTAACGTGAATAAAAAGGGCGATTTGGATGCAAATTTTGGCCATCTCTTCTTTTTACGAAAATGCATTTGCAAAATAATAACACTTGAGATTTAGGTCAAAAGCCTCACGCACCCACGATGAATGGAGAGGGCTTTGGTCGAAGAATCTCCGATGCCAAAGTTAGAATTCTAATGAGATAATAGAGGTATATATAGGAGAGTGGCCGACCCTATTGGTGGAGAATGGCCGGCCATATATGGTGTAATTGGGTGAATAATTGTAAGATATTATGTGAAATAATATCTTGCAATTAATATGACAATTATTCTTAAATTAAATCGGAAGTTTTGGGAGTTACCTTTTGAATAAAATCAATAAGGGATTGATGAGGAGTGATGAGAGGGATTTGAATAAATACCATATTGATCACCTTTGACTCTTCCTTGATTGAGTTGTTATTCTCTATTGCATACGTGTGGGATCCCGGTGTGCCTTGAGGGTGATTTTGTCATTTTCATCCAAAAGTCCATGTCTCACCTCCATAATTTTTTGGATTATTTTTGGCTCTATAGGCGCAAATGTGTTTTAAAAACGATGAATATGGTTCAATTGCAGAAAGTGGGGTCTAACGACTAATTGATTAAGTTTTAAAACAAGAATTTGTATATAATGTGGTTGTTGATGATTTAATTATTACTTAAGTGTTGTTTAGTATGTTTCTTTTCCATTTGTGACACATCATATGATTTGTAAATTTAGACTAAAAATTTGGTCTACCTAGCATTGCTTGCGAGATAAGTGTTCATACAATGACCAATGAGAACACATGACACGCCCGACCCCGATATCCTCCAAACATTAGGGTAGGCATGTGTTGGCTGATACCGGAAGGTGACGAAGCCATACTAACATGCATGAGAGCTATGAAGAGAAACGAACATAAATAAAAATCGTAAATTTAACTATAATGAATATGCAATTGTGGAACGTGTTCAAAGTATAAAACTAATCCAGAACATTGTTAAAGGAATATTATCAAACTGTACGAACAAAGTAGTGGGTCCTACGCCAAGAGGACTCGAAGATACTGACGTGGGAATGCCTTAACACCAGGATTGTACGCCTTGATTCTAAGTCCTGAGGGGACTCAAAACAAACCATGAGTGGACCAAGTTTATATATATAGTAATAGTAAAACAGTTATACATCAACGTACTAACCCCCAATTTAGAAAACTCATATAGCATAATAAGTAATAGGTTTTCCGAAAACTCTAGCATGCCATAAAACCTTCGTAGAACATATATCATATAGTGCGTTAGAACGGGCTTAAATGAAAGTCGATCTTTCTCCTGAAGATCCGAAATGATAACTAGAGCATTTAAGAAGATTAGTACTATTGGGAACCAAAAGTGATTGTCCCCCAGATGTTTCTTTCATCGAGTACTACCACTTTAGTACCAAGTTGTCACTCAAGACAATTTTGGAATCTTGACGAAGTAAACTTTGTAGGAATCCTAATAAATGGTACGCTAACAGGAGCTGCCAAGGAATCAAAATCAGTTCTGGTTTCCTATCTCGAAAAGGTTGATAATGATAGCATGAAAATAATGATGGGATGGATTTATAGATCCCTGGTGATACACCGTTATCGATACATTAGCCCTGCTTTAGGGCCAACAACTTCTCTCTAATCTACATTTTCCTTGGCAGGGAAGTTCTTTGCTTTAAGTCTAAAAGCGTTCACCAAAGTGACCTTCTAAAATCTTAACAAGTCAACAAAACTGCCCAAAACTTAGGAAAAGCTAACATATTTTTTGTATTCGACAAGGTGGCAAGATTCGAACATTAGGCTCAAGAATAGAGAATGCTTACACCACACGTGTGATGAACGCAATACTGCTCAACTTAGGCTCTGATACCAAACTGACACACCCCGACTCGGGATGTCCACTAGGACTCTGAATCGAGCTGTGTTGATCGACACCTGGAAGGTGACGATGCCATAAAGGGTATTGACGTGGAAGATGTGAATAAATTTAAACCTAAAAGTGCCTAAGTACAAGAGTGCACGGTGAGCAGGTATGAACCCATTTCACACGTGATGACAGAGCATAAGTACAGTACATTAAAATAGGATGAGAATTATACCATCGATGGTAATCATCTACACCGAGATTTACCAATAATCCTCGTCGGTACAAAAACTCTACTACTAGAACGTGGAACAAGGGTGAGTGGGCCTAAAAATAAAGTTTTAATAAAAACCTTTTGAAAGCATTATAACCCCTCGCCGTAAAACCCTATAGTTTCCAAAAAATAATACTACATAGGTACGAAAAATGAATGCACAGGTGCAGTAAAAACAGAAACATGCCATGCCACAATATCTCAGCAATAATAAATGTAAGCCAGGTGTGAGATCAATCTAAACTAACATGCCAGTCGGAGTCACCTTAATGTGACCTGTACGACTGGACCTATTGCTCATCAGTCTATGCTAGCACACGAGTCAGAGTTACCTAGTGTGACCTGTACGACAGGCTCGGAGTAAATATGTACGCTCTAGTGCTAGCGTTATGTTTGGGTCACCTACGAGTCGGAGTCACCTAATGCGACCTGTATGACAGGGTAGCACCTAACTTGGATCCAAGGCGAGCGTGCGGTGCGAAAGGTGAACAATCACGTGAAGGCTGTGCCCTGGACCACGGCGGGAGCACTAACACCATGGTGCAGTAATGATGAGCTCCAAAATGAATATATGCATGCTCATATAATTCAACCATTTCAATCACATAATAACTCACCTGAACTTACCTACGCCTCTGTAGGATCATTTGGCATAACCACAAATCTCATCACAATGCAATATTTAAATACAACACATTTAAATCATGGCATGCTATGCATAATCAATTTAAAACATTTCTAGAAAACCGTAAGGTGTGTGTCTATATATATATAGATATAGATATATATATATAGATAGATATATACACACTATAAAAAGGAAAAAAAAAACACCCACTCACCTGAGGTCTGCGCTACAACTCCCTAGCATGAATAGCGAGGCGTCACAAACAAACGGCGCCTAGAACAATTATCAAATCACGTCTCAAAATTCTAATCAATAGAACACGTAACTTACATATTCGGGAAGATCCATACATCGAATTCCCAATCTATAAGTTTCTAATCTCCTCAAATATTACATACTATAATTTTTCAAAGTTTGGTGACGATCCAACAGTCGGATCGTCGATTGCTATAATAATCAAGAAGCAAACCTAAGGAACTAGGTTCAAACCATGGAAATTCATCAATTGGACTTCACGTATGGAATTGGAGAATCAAATTTAGCCTAGGAAAGTCAGGGAATGCCTCGACCCACATGTCGCTGCCACGTGCTACCATACATGGTGGTTGGCCGTCCCGACTTGTTGGAAAAATCAACTATTTCTAAAAATTCTCAAACTTCATAGTAATGAAGATCTTAATGAGTAGAACAAGTTTTATACATGTAGCCAAGTCCAATTTGGCCGGGAAAAGTCTCAAATCGCCATGAACTAGCCAGGACCCTAGAATTTGGGTGTTTCTTGATTTGTCCTCAAATCGACTCCGATGCTCCAACCAATGATTGGGCATTGTTCCTGAGCTCAAGGGAATTACATAGATGGTGGAAATTGAGAGGAATTGTTTCACAAATGGTGGTTCAAAGCTGAGACCCACCCAGACCCGTCGGTGGATTTTCTCACCACGTCGGGGCTAAAATCCATCTGGTTTGGTTAGAATTAGGTGATGGGGTGTTGTGGTGTGCTTTGGTAGTGATCGAATGTTGAAGAAGGCTGAAAAATTGGATGAAAAACTGTTGGAAAGCTCCAAGGAAGTAAGGTCATTGCACAGGTCAAGGGAAACCCGATCGATTCCCTCTATCTCCTTTTCCCTCATTTCCCTTCTTGGTCTCTCTTCCCATTGGTCACTGACTTCTCTCTCTTCTCCCGATTGGGCAGCACCCATCCTCCTTCCTCTCCATTATCTTTCATCTCCATCACCCAACTTTTCTTCCCTTCAATCTGGGCCACACACATGGCTTTCCAGATTTTGCTCCAAAAATCTGGAGCATTCCAGAAAATAATACATTTACAATTTTGCCCTCAACTTCATTTGTTAATAACTCTTTCGTTATAACTCCAAATTACGTTCCGTTTGCATCCACGCGTTCGTAGTGACGAGTACTACAAGGATACGCCAAGAAAACAAACCTTATGTGACATGACAAGATGGTCAACAAAAGTCAACGTCTTTGCCTCGAAGGGCATTTATGTAAATTCATATTTAAAAATTATAAAGACTATAATTTTTGGGGGCCAGTCGTTACATCCAAGGCGATATCATCTGAGGCATATAGTTTTCCATATCGTAAATTCGATCCTCCAAATACCAGTTTATAATACTCTTCTGTCTAACTAGTGTTGCTAGTAGAATCTCTCATACCATATCTTAAATAGTGTCGTACCTAAACTGAAAATAATAAATGTCGTCGTAAACAACTCCAAGAGACATCGGTGTAAATTCTAATCATGGAGAAACCACAGAACGAATGAAAACAACACATCCTCCAAGGTCTAGATAGCTCGTTCACACTGTCCAACAATCTGAGAATGAAATGCAATACTAGACAATAACTTAGTACCTAAGGCCTTCAAGAAAACTTCACAAGACTTAGAAGTGAATTGTGCATCACGATGAGGTACAATAGTGACGGCACACCCTAATCGAACAATGTGATTTGCCAAGCTTAAGCAAGCTGATTCATTGAAAATTTCGCTTGGGTTTAGCAAAAGGCTATGCTGAGAAAGCTAAAAGAACACTCAAGAATTTAAGGGTTAAACAAGTCCATCAAATCTAGAGTACAAGATAACAGGATTGAATGTACTTTGATGCAAGAACACGTGTGAGTACTTAATTTGATTCTATGGTGGCAAGTCGAGATGGTTGAGTGCGGACTCGACTCGATTGATAGTCTAAAATAATTAGATAGGTGGGAACTCAGACTTTTTCCCATTCCAATACTCACAACAATTGTTACAACGATAACATCAAGGATATTCAATCATTAGTGGTAATGATTAGCTTAATAGGGTGATAATGGGTGATTGAAGGACTGATGGTTCCAGCTAAAACTTTCAAATCTGAGTGGTTTTCCTGAACAATCTGTCTGCTTTAGAAATGATATGAAGTGTTTTAGGGTAAACACAAACCCAAAGTTAATTAGAATGTCTTCCAGTACCAGAAGGTGAAATCGATGTTAATCAAGATGTTAATCTATCAAAGTCTATAATGAAGAATTCTGCCAAGTGGTCAAAAGTATAGCCCTTTCGGACCGGTAGATAATCTGCTGAGTGAGTTGGTCAACAAATACTGAAACATCATCATAGTCTCCATGTGTACAAGGTGGTTTGTACAAGAAATCAATGGTGACATTCACCCATTTCCATTCGCATCCCAAGTGGGTCCTCGACAACCTAAAAAGGATACCCATGGAAATTCTTCCCACTTCCAAACAAGAATAAAAAGAAATTGAGATAAGCCCGACAACTTCTATCTCACCGCTTCCACTTACTAGTAAAACAGACATTTCCTCAAAGGGAAAACAATAGTGGGACATGGATAGCTCGGATAGAGGTAAGATGTCCATAGGATTTATGACTAACAACATTAGCTACGACAATTGCCTGGCCAAGATGGTACTCAAAGTGCAATCCAAATCATCGATGAGTTCCATTCACCTCTTCTTTCCCAACCTCAACTATTTATGTGTGAACATACATACAACTTTTTCTGTCAGAAAAAAAGCAACATTTCTCACTGTAGAGAATACGTCACTAGATTTTACAGCAAGGGAAATTGTTGCAAGCTCTAGGTCATGAATAGGATAATTCTTTCCATGAGGTTTAAGATGTTCGAGAGCATAGGCGATGACCTTTCCGTGCTACATCAAAAAAAAACGTGACAAGGATGCAAAACAAGGGACCTAAGACTCACCGCCAATGTTAAGCAAAACAAGGATGAAAGCATGAGTAAGACGATGTTCCAAACTCCAAAAAATTCTATTCCCAACCTTCATCCCACATAGATTTCTACCAAGAAAGGGTGTCATTAGGTTTTCAAGTAAGACAGTAACCATTGGCTCAAGGTGGTAGATAGGATGGTTCACTTCATGCGGTTCCATTTGTCAAGAGGCACATGTGTTACTCGGTCATGTTGCCTCAGCGTGCAGCCAAACATTCAATAATACATCACCAAAAGAATTTGAAATTTATCGGCGTCATCGAAAAGTGTAAGAATAATGATCAAGTGAGACAATACTTCAGCTGTCAGAAACTTCGTTCACCTTCAACATCTCAAACAAGATTGACCTGCTACCTAGCCAAAAAGAATAAGGCTAAGCACAAAGAATCGTTAAGAACTACCAATAGAAATTGAGAAGACCAAAGACATTTTGTATTTCACAACACCTTGTGCGGATTTCAAATTCCAACTATTACAACCTTTTTGGAAATTGATAAGAATAGTTGTAAACATGAAAAATTCCTGAAACAAGAAACAAGAATACGTGTACAAAATAATATTTTTGTGTTTAATGATTTTGGGGTTACAACCTCTTTGTAATTTGATCCTCTGATTCTATCTTCGTAAGGTGTAGGTTTGTGGATGAGTTGTTGATCCAAAGGGCCGTCGGGGCTTGATCTAAGGATGAACAGTTGATGAACGGATCTTCAAGGGGCGTTGGGCTTGATCTTGAAGAATGGGTGTATGGGTTTGTTGAGGTTGTTGATCCAAAGGGCCATTGGGGCTTGATCTTAGGATGAACGGATGATGAATGATGAACACTTTCTTCAAGGGGCCGTCGGGGCTTGATCTTGAGTTGGTGGGAGTTCTTCAAGGGCCGTTGGGACTTGATCTTGAAGGAGGATTTGACGAAAAACGAAGAGGGCTTTCTTGATCCTTCGGGATTTTCTTGAGAGCTTTAGAACTTTAAGGCTTCAAGGTTTTGGTGTGTGTAGGGAGTATTCTCTTCCATTTTGGGAGTAGAGAAATGTATTTGTGAATTGGTGTCTCTTCCTCTTGATGGAGAAGCCTATTTATAGGCTTTGAGAGTGAATCACCACCATTCATTTTTTTGGTGAAGTGAGTGGATGATGTAGGTGAAGTGAGTGGAGGTTGTAGGTGAGGTAAATGGATGATGTAGGTGAAATGAGTGGAGGTTGTTGGTGAAGTGAGGGAATGATATAGGTGAAATAAGTGTTGTATTGGTTAACATTTATTTCACTGAAATTTCGATGTCTACAATAGCGTTTGCTACAAAAAGTCTCCCAAAAAAAAGTATATAATCTAAACAAAATCAACGTTCGAAGAATTTGGTGTAAAGCTGATTATTGTTGTTTAGTGAACTTAACCTAGTTGTTGGAGTAAGCAACAAGGTTATCGATAAGATAATCACAAAACTGTCAAAAAATGGGTGAAACAGTCGGTCAGCTAGGTTCATAAATGTCTTTGGAGCATTCATCCACACGAATTCCCCCAGCAGAAACAACAAGCTCGAGGACATTGATTTAGTCTAACCAAACTAACAGTTGCTAAACTGCGCAACAACTAGCGCTTACTCTCTTTCTCCAACACGCACTTTGAATGTTTCAAGCAATTTCCATAAAGATATGACTCTACCCGCTATTCCTAAGGAACGCATGTCGCAGAGTAACATCACCGTTTCAGAACACTCCAGCTAGTCTGATCTAAACTTTAACCCACTAAGATTTTTTTGTTTCACAACAATCCAATGTAGATCCGACTCTGCCCTCCATTCCTAAGAAATGCATGTCACATAGTAACATCACCTATTTGGACTCTCAGCTGGTCTTAACCAGACATCCTCTTACTGAGATTTTCTATTTCACATCATTTCAATGTAAATCCAACTCTACCCGCCATTCCTAGAGAACGCATGTCGTAGAGTATCGGTCCGTTGTTGGAAGTTACCCATCATTCCATTTCATCACCGATGAGGCACAATCCCGACACAAATTCTTACACTCCAAGAAGAATGTGGCAATTCAAATAGAAAAAGGTTTGCACAATTGCACCGAAAGGCACCAAATCTGGAAGTCGTGACATCCAAATAATGTCAAGGTCGACACACTACTACAGTAACAGAAGATCCTAAGTGCTTTGATACCAAATTGACACGCCCGACCCCAATATTCTCCAAACATCAGGGTAGGCACGTGCTGGTCGACACCCAAAGGTGACGAAACCCTACTAACATCCATGAGAGCTATGAAGAGATAACGATCATAAATAAAAATTGTAAATTTAACTATAATGAATATGCAATTATGGAAAGTGTTCAGAGCATACAACTAATCCAAAACATTGTAAAAGGAATATTATGAAACTGTATGAATAAAGGAGTGGGTCCTATGCCAAAAGGACTCAAAGATACAGGCGCAAGTATGCCTTGACGCTGGGATTGTATGCCTTAATTCTAAGTCCTGAGGAGGCGCAAAACAAAACATGAGTGGACTGAGTTTATATATATAGTAATACTAAAATAGTTATACATCCACATACTAGCCCCCTGTTTAGAAAACTCATATAGCATAATAAGTAAAAGGTTTTCTGAGATCCTTAGCATGTCATAAAACCTTCGTAGAACATATATCATATAGTATGCTTAGTAGTTGTATCACAATCGCCCAAGGGTAGTACATCTCTCGACCAAAGCCATATATAAGTATCTTCTGCTTGTAGGCACTACATCTCCCAGCCGAAGCCATATATAAGTATCTTTTACCCGTCGTCACTATATCCCCCAGCCAAAGCCATATATAAGTATCATTCGCCAGTAGACACATAGTATGAATAACCACTAAGTAAGCACAAAAATCATGAACAAAATCTTTTCAAAATATAACTCATCAGAGCTCAATAGCTCAAACATCATATCATAAATCATATTTGTAAATATCTCAGTAACATAAATTCAATAAAGCATGATAATTCAAAAAGCGTAAATCCAATAACTCATAAATGTTTCATAAAATGTAGTCATAAAATCATACTTTTCATGTATGCATTTCTAATAGTAAAAACATGCATTTTGGAAGGGGTTCACTCACAGATATTCCGTCTACGAAGAGCCGTGCAATCTAGAGAAGACGGAAATGCCACTAACAAACTCACCTAAGCACATAAAGGAATCAATTACTAAAACTCTACGAAATGATTGAATTTTGGGAAACGGAGTGCAGATTAGAATCAGGGCGCCTAATAACCTTAAGAAGGGTCCCGGGCAAATTTCGTAAAAGTCAACAAAAGTCAACACAGAATATGGGTTAGGGCCTGGCTACGATCTGGGTCGGGTCGAAACTAGGTTTGGGCCTGGCTAAAGGGTTGGACTCGGTTTCTAGGTTTAGGCTCAGAGCTGGGTTTTGGGCTGGGTTCAGATTCAATTTTGGATTCGGTTTTGGTTTTGGGTCAGGTCGACCCAATTTTGAGGCCCTAAATTGACCGAAATCTAGGAAATTGGCCGAGGAACAATATGAAGTCCAACTAGCTCCATTTCACAACAACCATAAGCATGCCATATATGAGATTGAAGCTAAGAAGGAGAGGAATTGAGTTATACCAAATTTTGGTCCAATTGTGGTCGGGAAGTGGTCGAAATGCAAAGTTATGGGCCCATTGTTGGAGAACTTGCCGGAGATGGCGACTCAAAACCCAGCTCCGGGCCTAAGATAGGACTAAATTGCCTAAAATGGAAACATTTAAATGCTCCCGAGGCTTACCCCAAGTCGGGAAGTCGAGAACTCGTCGGAGGTGGTGGCTCTGCCGCGATGGTGAGTTGCAAGGTTAAGAGGGGCGAGAGAAATTAATGGAGTCCAAAAGAGATGGGGGGAAGATAAGGCCCACATGGTGGTGGTTTATGGTGATTGCCGGAGAAAAGGGTGGTTGGGTTGGTATCTTTGCATTTGCAGAGATGGAAAGACAAGAGCGAGCTAAGATAGTTTTGAGAGTGAGGGTTACACGGAAAGAAAGAAGATGGGGGAAAAGAGAGAGTGTTGAGGACTAAAAAGCAAAGATGGGCCCCACTGGCACACCAAATAAGATCAAAAGAAGCCATTTACAAAATCTCTCCCAACCAAAGTGAAATTACAAAATTGCCCTTCCATTTTGTAAAAATCCGGGAGGGGTCGTTACAACACATGCCCCATGTGTACCTTCAACCTTTAAAAGGTAATTGTTGCTATGCAAAGAAATCATAATTATGAATTCTCATTCGTTTTCTGAATCTAACTTGGCCATCCAAAAATCTTAGGCTAAGGTAATTATTTCTAAACCGAGGAACGATAATTATGAATTCTCATTCATTTTTTAAATCTAACTTAGATATTTGAAAACTTTAAGCTCACACAACATTGGTGGGACAAAAACTCACTTGTCTATCCGAAGATCTTGCCTAAGTGATGTATGGGAGTTATCATACCATACACCTCATATCATATCATTTTAGGGTAGTCTTGGGGTGAAGGATTTGCTAGTATCAAAGGGTTTATGAAACTTTTTTTTTTTTTTTTAATAAAACAATATTATCACAATAAGGGGTGAGAAAGTGGACTAAACGTCACAATAGGCTAGCAATAATGTGGTTCGAATTCGTCTTTGGCAAGAATTAAACCCAAGACCTCTCACTTACAAGTGAAGAGGAAAACCTCACACTTACTAGGCAGAGTCATTTGCAAACTTCTCTCAGTGCATTGTATCTAGGGATGGCGATGGGGCGAATTGGGTTTAGATGTGCCATCCCCATACCCGAACCTGTTTATTTTCCCCGAACCTGAACCCGTAGAATACCTGAATGGGTTTTCCCCATAATCGAACCTGTTGGGTGAAGGATTTTTTTATCGGAGAACGGTTTTCCCCATTATGATATATTTATATATTTATTTATATTATTAACTAAGTGAAGAATATTAAAAAACGATATTAAATAAATTGCTATTATTAATACAATTGATACAATGTATCTAATAAGTAATATTAAAAATTTATATTACTAAGAAAACATTTACACTCTTGAAAATTATAAGCATATAATTCCTCTTATTAATGATATAAAAGTAAATAATTAATTTCATATTTAATAATGCATGATTATTAACAACCCCTTTTTCATATAATAAATATTTATATATTTTTATTCATAGATGAAATAGTTCAGTTTTAGGTATGGGTTTGGGGTGGATAACCCAATAACCATAACCCAACCCGAAACCGAAAAATTTACCCAACGGTTACCCATAACCATAAAATACCCGAAATTTTATGCCCTAAACCGAACCATTCGGATTGGTTACTTGCGGGAATCGGATTTGATGGGTTAAATTGCCATCCCTAATTGTATCTAATAAATTTCATATAATATTGAATCTTTCTTAGTACCTTTTTAACTTAGGCTAAATTCCTGTACTTGCAAATCCTTCAACTAAACATATTTTCTTTTTTAATCACAATATATTTAGTGCTTATGACTAGTCATGTGTTGCTTACAAACAACCGTTAGCTCATCTCCAATGGAGAGGGTTAAAGGTCCAAAGCCAAAAAAATGGCCTAATTTGCCTAAAAACTCATCTCCAACCGATGACTAGGCTATAATTTTGTGGAGTCCACCAATGTGACATCCCGTCCCGAAATTTATCGGTAACGTGTTTAGGAAATGACCCTTTTACCCCTAATTGGTTTTCGTATTATTGTTTTTGGTTACTTTGTGTGGTGTTGTCAAGCTGACACACACACACACACACTGTCTCTCTCTGTTTCTCTCTCTTTCTGTGGGTTCCCCGAGCTCCATTCCTTCCTCTTCTCTCTGTAACGTACGGACAACACACAAAGGCACCCAAATCTTAGTAGATCGAGGAAACCAAAGACACCATTCAACTCGTAAGGTCGAGGCGAGCTCAACCATACCATTTTCAGGTGAGGAATACTTCGTTTTCACGTCGATTCAACCATGGCCGAATTGAGTACTGTTCATGCAAGTTTTATACTTTGAGTTTTTGGACTTTTGAAGCTTGTAGAGGTGTTGGTGAGGTTCCCAGGAGCGTCGGAGTAGCTCGTTGGACGAATTTGGACGTCGGGAAGGCCTGGTTCGAGGTTAGCCGAGCTTGGAGTTTTTGGACAGGTATAATCTCTTAGTTTTAGCCCTTAAAACCTGTTGGGACATGTTCTACTAGTCCTAAGGATTAAAATGGTGCAAAAATCTTGAAAAACGGTTGAAAAACGAGCGAGAAAACCTAAGTTGCAGGTTTTCCGGCGACGGCGCCGGCGAGGGGGGGTTGGCCGGAGAAGACAGAGGAATATTCCGTTAGGGTTTAACGGAATATTCCTAACAGAAGCTAACGGCGTCAGTCAAGGTTAACGGAATATTCCAGGGAATATTCCTGACGGCGTCACCTGACGCCGTCAGTGTGCAGGTCACGTGGCCGCGCGTGGACCCGTGCCTGTGCTGGCGCGTGGGGGCGCGTGACATGTCCAAAAATTATTTTAAAAATACGGTTGTGTTCGTGAGGTTGTGTAGGTCACGTTGGTATATTCATTTGTCCATTTTGAGCAATGTATGAGAAGTTATTTTGAACGGACGGTTATGTGCTTTAAAGTTAACGTTTTTATAGTTGTTTCGCATCTAGGTGACACGTACCCAGAGGACGAGCGTGCACATGCGAGACAGGGGGGCTACGACCCTTCTACATACCAGTGAGTGGGCTTTTGTTTTCCGTATATACCTATATACGTTTATGTTCCCAGAAATTTATTATAAAAGGTTAATTGATTTATGGCATGCATATTATTATTATCGTTTATGCATCATCATGTGCATTGGTAATGGCGTACATTTATATATTTGTATTTGGTGCTGTGGAGGCATAGGTAAGTGCCAGGTAAGCGTTAATTAACGATTGCATTACATAGTGTTTAGAGATGCTTAGAGAGCTCATAACCTGCACCCCCGGTGTTAGTGCTTCCGCCCAGAGTAGGGCACAGTCCTTCACGTGTTGTTCACCTCCCGCACCATACGCTCAGCTTGGATCCAAGTTAGGTGCATAGGCCTGTCGTACAGACCACAGTAGGTGGTTCCGACTCGTAGGTGACCCGCGATTATTCGCACAGCCTTCACGTGATCGTAGCACTAGAGCGTATATACATGTTACACCCAGGCCTGTCGTACAGACCCCTTTAGGTGGTTCCGACTTGTGGGTAGGTTTATTTGTGATATTGATATTTGAGCTCTATATACAGCCGTACAGGTCACGTTAGGTGACTCCGGCTGCCAGAGGATTGTGTGATTGATACGACTCACACCTGAGCACTTGCATATCTTTAGGAGATTTTGACATAGTATATATTGAGCATGATTGGCATACCCTTGAGCATGTTTGGGCATATCTATACATACGTACATATGTTATTTTTCTGGGAAGTATACAGGTTTTACGGCGAGGGGTTAGATTGTGTTTTGCTAAATGGTTTTCAAAGAGCTTTGTTTTTTGCCCACTCACGCTTTTGTTTTGCGCCCCTCCAGGTTCTAGTTGCTTAGCCGTTGCGGTGGTTTCCCTTGCGAGCTTTTCGGCGTCCTGACAGACACTCCACATTGTAGGGTCGCCTTCGGGCGTACTACTGTTGTTGTTTTATTTGGACTGCTTTAGACCTGCTCTGAATTTGTATCGCACTAACTAGCACTTATTCTAGTACTAGAATGCTAGTTTTTAATTATTCGTACTTTTCTATTTCGGTTTCTAGCTTCCGCACTGTGCACATGGCTACGTCACTTCCACGTGGCGGCCAGCATACCCCGATCTCGGTTGGGGTGTGTCAACCAAGCCATTATTTGGCCAAAGGGGGATCAGGCTAACCAAACATAGCCCCCCCTCTTAGTCCTTTTTTTAGGCACAACTCCTCAATTGCAATAAGTAATTCAAATTTAATGACTTGATTTGAAAACATCTAAAGGTAGTTTAATTAAATTAACTAATAAATTTAAAGTATAAACTTAAAACTAATAAATTATTGTTGGGGCTATGTTTAACCTCTTCGGTTTGAGATGGTCTTAGGCCATCTCTAATGGATCAAGCCATAGGGCTATGGGCTATGCTATAGCCCGAAATGTGAAAAAACCATCTCCAATGAAAGGCTAGGCCAAGGAGAAAGGGACCCACCGGGCCAAGGAGAAGCTTGATGGCCATCGAGCTGGGCAAATCCAGCTAGCCAAGCAGCTCAATGATAGTTTAATTTAATTAACCAATAAAATTAAAGAACAAAATTAAAATAATAAATTATTGAGGGGCTATTTTATAGCCCCCTTTAGTTGCAGATGGTTTATAAATATGGCATAACATTGTTCATTAAACAATAATTCTTGTATCGCTATATTAGGGTTAAACATAACCCATTCGGTTGAAGATGGCCTTAAATCATTGGTTTAGGGCATGTTTGGGTTTTTTCATTGGTTGGATTTTTTTTTTATGAAATTAAAGGTTCGTTTGAAAATGTTTCTTTAAATTATTTTTGCTCAGAAGCTCTTTTTTTTTTTTTTTTTTTTTAAAAAAAAAAGGGACAACTGGTGGTAAGGCACGGTTATCCACCCCTTCGGGGGCCGGAAAGACTCACATAGGCATTTCAGCCTCACCCTGGCCACAAGTCTAGCTTCCACACCAACAATGGGTTTTGAACCTGAGACCTTCAGTTTTTAGTTTTAAGAAACCCTCGTAATCTGGCATTTACTACTGGGCCGTGGTTGCTCAGAAGCTCTTTGATATGAAAACACTTTTATTTGGAGTACATTAAAAAAATTTTTAAATGTAAGTACATCCTGAAAAAGCATACAACATGTTTTCTTTGTTAAAAGAATTCATAAATTTTATTATTTCCCGTAATTTAACTTCATCAGTAATAGATTCCCCCAATATGTTGTAAATCTTATTTAACCAACCATACCCTACAAACAACAAACTGCATCCTGGTTGCCTGTAGACCTGGCCATCCATAAAAATGTATCTTTTTGCTAAGATAGAGTTCCAAAACCTGAAAGATGATGCTGTACGAGTGCATAAACTTCACTATCTGCAGCTATCAGGAATTTGAGGGGGAATCCACATGGCTCGGACTTTGCACGACGAGGGGTTCCTTAGGCAAGTCATCTCCCATGTCCTTTGTTTTGTGAAGGAGAAATGTACCGGATAATATAGTGATGAAACCACACAGTTCAGTCACTATCTGCGATCCATTTTGTGACACCCCGTCCTGCAACCGAAGGGAGGGTAAAAATTGGATTTAGTATCCTTAGAAATGATTCTCATTGATAACAAAAGAACGAGACAAATCAAAACATTACAAACATTTTGCAAGTAAATGTACCTTAAACAAGATCACACTGGCAAGAATGGTGAATGTTGTAAACATGACGTAGTAGACTGGAGATATAACAGCAGTGTTAAACGTGTCAAGAGCCTGCAAAAATTGCATAAGACAATATGGATTAAGCATTCGCCGGATAACTACAAGATTTAGAGTCAGTTAAGTGCACGGTATCTAACACTAAATAACTGATTCTTCAGAACCCAACTGTGTGTGTTTCTATACAGCATAGGTTTGAGTTAAAGGTGACAAAATGTGCATTCCTGTCATAAGAATGAAAAGTTATACTAAACTTCGTTGAATGAGCAGAGTATTCGGAAAATATCACAACTTAAGAGTCTGTTAGATTCTATAGCTTTTGGTGTATGATTTTTGTACTGCAAGCAAGAAATTGAAAAACGAAGATGGAGTCGTTGCTCCAGTTTCCTTGATTCACGGTTCTCTAACTTTGTAGATAACGGAAACTATAACGGTGACCAGGAAAAAAAGACTTTAACATAATCAGTCATAGAACCGAATGAATGTAATTTCTTGGGAACCATATACCTTGTTTAAGTAGTTGATCTGAAAAAGACAGCATACCGCCAGTACCAACACAAAAAACCAAGTCTCAAAGTATTTAAATTGATTTGTTCCGGAAAATGTCAGCTTCAGAGCTATTCCCACTGCTTTCACACTCATAACCTACAGATAAATCAGAGATAATCGAAGGATTGCTTTAGGTACACCTAAATTACTAACATCAACAAGCTTCAAAATTTAGAAACAGACCGTAAGAGATCCCATGAGTGAACAAATACCAACATATACGATCATGTGGGTATGCCCGTAGCGTGGCACATACCGGAAAATGAGGACAGCAACCAGAATCAATACTATACATGTGTAGATGATGAAACCTGTGAATAACAAAATTAGTTGTACTAACTCCGTCTTGGATGTTCATAAACTACGAGGCTAAAGTAAATCTGCAAATACCTGGCTGCGTAGCATGCTGCCACACTTGCTTAACAGATTGTATTGGTTTCTCTTGTGGAGCATGCAATATAATACTTGTAGAACCCACCACGCAAAGAACACAACCAAGCACACCAAAGACATGCAATTTTTCCTCCAAAACAAAATGAGCAAGCACTGCACTGAATAAAAATAGCGTCCTTATAAAAACACTCACACGCAAACACTGCTATCACAACAGCACGTACATACACACGCACACGCCCATACGTTTAATACACGAACCGGTAGACAAATGATTTAACAAGAATAGACAACGAGGGCAGTGTCCAGATGTTTCATACCTGACAATAATACTTAAAGCTCCCAAGGGAGTGACGAGAATTGCTGGGGCAAACGCATAAGCAGCAAAGTTAGCAATCTCCCCAACAATCACTGAGAAAGAGATTAACCTCAGAATTAGCAAATGAGCATTAACCACAGTAATTCTCTGATAAAAATAACAGGAATAATCAAAAGGCTAAGAAATTTCTGATTTGGATTTGCATAGGATAAACTAGTGCCTTTAATAGTAATAGTAAATTCAGTGCCTAAAGAATATTTCCCCACTTATTCAAATAGTTGGAGAAATCCAAATGCAATTCTGACATTGTTTGCAATAATTTGAAAAAAAACAAAAAATCCCTCTTAAAGGACATCTATAGCATTGGCTGAAAACACCAATTGGATAATCCCTTCGATTTTATATAGATTTTCCGAGCAAAAACGTAATTTATGAACTGAAAATTTGAGGCAGTAAATGAAACCGCATTATCAGCCCCTCGTTCCAAATAATATTTGCATACTTCCCAGTGAGAAACAAAGTCAATGATGTCACTGTTACATTTTCTCCCACATAGCCCTTCGGCCTAAACTAAAAGTTATATTAAATACAAATAATCATGTAAAAGATCCAGACAATGTCGGTTGAATATCATGTAAAATGGCGTGATCAAAAGCACTGCTAATCCTTGACCCAAAGCCACCTTTTCAACAGAAAGAATCAAGAAGCAAATGCTTCCTGATCGGATCATAGTGAAGGTAATTGTTTAACCATTTTGTGCACAACTTTCTGTCCATGAGCATCATTACAATCTGCATTTCCGACTGTCGGAGCAAAGCTCACAAATGAATATCTCGAGTATAACCACACAAAGTGAAGAAATATCTCGTTCTTTTGGTCTGCCTCTATTTTAATGTTTGGGCATATAAATTAATATAACTACTATAAGGAAGGCTTCCCGATATGACATCAGTTATTTCTATCCATGTAAAGATTTTGATTTGTGCTTTTAGTGTGCTCTAATAAAACCCCATAATCTCAAATTTTTCAAGTTTGATATCGACAGTTGGCCAAAACTCCTCCAAAGTTGTGTCCTGACAAAAGAATGCCTACTATCGATCTGGCTGACTTTGATATTTGAAGAGCTGATGCCGATAGCGTTTAAGGAGACTAGGGGACTCATCACTATCCAAATCCATATTCAAATTTGGTACTGGATGAACTTATCAAACAAAGCCGAGCAGTATAAGCCCTTCTCCAGCCTTGGAAAAGCAGCAAACTGTAGAAGCTAGGGCATTGTTCACCTTTGGATATGAACTCTATTCCGTTCTTAGTGGAAACCCACCGCAGAGATTGAATGTTGACTTAGCTTATTCCGCTATAAATAAGTCGTCTGGATACTCTACATTGGCCATGCAGCCGACATATTACAGGTTGCACAGCCACACCGCTATATTGTGTAGCAAAGCACAGCAACAAACAACATAAAAGATTGCAAATAAGTAAATGACGATGGCAGATGCAGCCTTTCATTGCAAGGAGAGAAACAAACTCATCCCACAAAAAAAAAAATTGGCAGACAGCATAAGAATTTTTGGTTGAGAGTAGATTTTTAACTAGTTAATTGGTGGAGAGAGACAAAAGAAGGGCTGCATTTAGAAACACATCCAACAAGAATCCAGAAAAAAAAAAAAACCAAAATATAACTTAAAGAATGCAACAATGCTAACAAAGCAATTAGAAGAAGAGATGATTAAACTTACTTGCTATCATCCCAGCCCACCACAAGGGTTCATACAAGTACGTATATCCTCCTAATCCTGATTCCGAAAATCCACAAACTCGGTTAGCAAAATATCAATGAAAAGAATACAATTCAGTACAAGTTACATAAACACAAAATTGTATGCCAATTTCCAAGATATTTGGGATTCAAGACTCTAGATAACGATGAAGATGCAATGGAAAAGGGAATGAAACCTGCTCTGGTTCCAGTAGTGCCGGCTTTTTTAAGACCTTTCTTCTTGATGATAAAACTAGTGCCAATAAAAATGCTTGAAGAAACCGCGAGAGTGAGTCCATGAACATTGTCAGGCGATAATCCCATTGATCACACAAAATATGGAGAAAGACTTTACAGGGCCAAGGAATATTATATCCAAAATTCCAAATTAATTTCCTGAATCCAAAAAATAAGGCCAAACAGATCACACAAATAACACAATCAATCCCATAATAAATACATGTATTTACAAAAAGACATTAAAATAAATAAATAAATCATAAATGTAAAAAGCATACCTTCTTGGCACGCTGTAAAAGAAGGCAATGGGAGTTAAAACCCACCACCACCATGATGTCTGTAATTTTTTTTTTTTTTTTACATGCGAAGTAAAGAAAGTGATTGAATTGATGAAGATCGTAATGGGGTTTCTGGGAAGAGAGAGAGAGAGAGAGAGAGATTTGGTGGATTATTGTGAGGCTGAGGCAAGGTATGTCCGTTACGTTGGCGTCTGAGAAACGAATGCCCTCCGCATCCCGCGTTCTTCTTTAAATGCAATGCCTTTATGCTGTGTTTTTTTTTTTTTTTTTTGGCCTTGTGCCGTTATTTCAAATGGAAGGTTAGATTTTAGCTGGGCCTCCAGTTTACAACTAGCCTCTCTGCACCCACTTACGCACATGAGAGAGACATTTCTTTAATCACGGGCTCTACGCGCTTTTTAAGATATATTGTTTTGCGAAAGACCTTTTCTCAATCACAGACATTACGTGCCCCTTAAAATGTACTGTATTAGTTGTTTTCTTTTTCGTGCCACGTCATAAAAAAAAATAGAACATACAGTTGCAAATAAAAGGAAATAAAAATAACTAAGTTGTCTGTAAAATGCGTGATAAAAGAAAGGCTCTTTGCATGCATAAAAGCACATTGGAAGAGGTTAGTAAAGAATAAAGGAAGAAATACAGCAAGGAAACAATTAAGTGTAAGAGAAAAAAAAAAATAAACAACTAATCTATGACAATAAGCTAAAGATAAAAAGGTCTTGAATCTTCAAGTTCCTCAACCGAGCAATCCTTATGCAATATCTTGTAAGCCAAAAGTGTTTTATGCCTGCAGAGAATTTTACCCACATAACATATAATTCATATAGCATTTCAGAAAAGACAAACGTTGAACATTGGAGTAAGGATAAGAAAACGTACAAGAATAGAAGAGCCAAAAACAAAACATTGGAGTAACAAATAAAAAACCAAAAAAAAAAAAAGGTTGTCCAACTATATTTCATTTTGCACTTCATTGACAACTTTTATATTTTTTTTTATTTTTATGCTTTTCACATGGGTTAAATGAAATCGATATGTGAATTATAGACAACGTTTATTTTTTTTTTTTTTATGCTTTTCATTTTGCACTTCATTGACAATTTTTTTTTTTTTTTTTTTACTACATTTTGCACTACATATTTGGGCAATAGCAATACACAATCTCATCCAAGAAGAAATAGTCGACGTTAATTACAAACCATTTTAACTGAAAGAAAGAAAGTTGTCTTACATTGTTACACGTATGACAGGTCATACCACTAGCTGATACAGTGGAGTGGTCAATGGATTCAGTTGATTATGTGGAGAGGGAGATTGGGGGAATGAATTTTTGGGTGGGTGGGGGGAGGGGGGAGGATCCTCGCGGAGGCCCTTCTTCTAGGACTTGCTACTAGCTGAGAGAACTGGCTAGATTCGTTACAAAGATCGACTGAAAGTCTTACTCTGAAACAGAGGTGGGCAAATCCTATATGCGTTTCAACGGTAAGATTTGATAATTATATATGATGAAATCATGTTTGGTATTTTTGTAGTAGAAATGGGCCGGTCTAGAGTTAGGACTCTTAAGTTATGGACATGGTGTGCCCCGTAAATTCTCTCGGCCCACCCCATCCCGCCGCGTTTCGTATCTCTCAATTATGGCCATGCTTCGAACCCGCCTCGAATTGAGGGTACCCATCCCTACCTATAGGTCCAACACTCATTTGCCCACCCCTACTCATATGTGTATTTCTTTTGTAAATATAGAAAGTTGTGGGTCAAAATTGAGAATTTTGAATTGTAACTCAAATCTTACACTGTCCCGAAACATAGAGGATTGAACCACAAGCTAGTGGTCTAGTGGTAAATGGCGGATTGTGAGGTTTTCTTCAAATTAAAAACCGAAGGTCTTGGCTTTGAAACCCGCTGCTGGGGTGGAAGCCAAACTTGTGGCCAGGGGAGGCTGAAATGCCTCTGTGAGTTTTCTCGGCCCCCGGGAAGGGTGAATAATCATGGCTTGCCACCCAATTGTCCTCTTAAAAAAAAATAGAAACATAGAGAATTGGTTATTGGTATGCTCCTCTTTCTTTAGCTTCCCCATCATCCAATAGATTCAACGCGTTTGGCTGTTTAGAAAGTTCGATAAAACTTTCCCAAAAAATTGAGTTGGAAGAAAACAAAAAAACCTCTATATTAAATCTAAGATCGGTATTGTTATTGCTTTTTTCTTCTCTTCATATTCGTCAATTTTCTCAACAACAATTAGGACATTATTGATATTTGCTTCATCTATTTTGGTATTTTTGTTTAATTTTAGGATTTCTAAGAATAATGTGAATGGAGGTTTTGGCTGATTGATCTTATTAGAGTTTAGAACTTGTTTAATTGAATGACAGTTTTTCCATTTAGGGTTTCTGTTACGATTATAATAATGAGTAGAATAATAGTGGAATATTATTTAGCTAAATGTTGTTATTGTTAGTGGGCAACTGGCACAGTGAGAAGGATGGTTGTATAAGAACCAATTGTGGCATTGTTCTGCCAACGGTTAATTGAATTAGAAAATTATATTACCAAAAATACCCTCTCTCTCTCTCTCTCTCTCTCTCTCTCTCTCTCTCTCTCTCTATTCCCCTTTCCCACTTCACCACCATTGCTATCTGCTACTAGCAAGTTGAGATAGGGATTTTGGGAGTTATGCCTTAACATTTGGTATTATCCTCTTGATCATGAGTCTTCCTTTTGTATGCCCCGCCACACCACCAATTCTCGAATGTTTACTGACAAATTGTGCCTCTCTGCGTGGAAGCTAATCTGGAAGCCATTACTCAGCTGATCCAAACTTCCACCACCACTTCAGACGCCAGATTCACCACCCTCAAAATTTAGTTCGCCCTTCTCTTGGAGCATCTCCATTGTGACCCTGGTTCTCAAGGCGGTGCTAGCTTTTCAGTCGCATGACCTCCTTCGATGCCAAATCCACTGATTCCTCCTCTAATTGTGATCGATGATTGTAATTTTCGCTGTCTCTACATTCCCCAGTTTCAGCACAGTGATTCTTTTGAAGGAGGAGGATTCACTCCTCGCTCGCAGTGGCCGCATCGTCTGGATTTTCCCCGTTTCTCCGACGACGATGATCCCTTAGCTTGGATCTATTAGGCTGAACAGTATTTTGCTTACTACCACACTCTAAGGAATCATAAAGTGTTGACCACCTCGTTCCACTTCAAGAATTTGCCGCTGCAATGGTTTCGCTAGCGCGATTGTGTCCATTCTACTCCAACCTAGGGTGAATTCACGACTGCTTTGTGCCAGGAATTTGGTCCCCCGGAGTTCGAGGACTGCATTGAGTCACTATTCAAACTCCGCCAAACCGGTCATCTTCGTGATTATATTATGGAATTCAGGCGCCTTGCCAATCGCACATTTGATGTTGGCCCCATTCTCTTGAAAAGTTGCTTTCTGGGGGGTCTCAAGAAGGAATTGCATTATGATGTTAAATTGCTTCACCCTTCCTTAGTTCATAAGGCCATCTCCTTTGCTACCCAATTAGATGCTAAACTCACTGAATTGAAAACCTCTTCCCCAAAACCTCATCCCTTACCTAAACCACCTTTCGCCTTACCTTCACCTTCCCTTACTTGGCCTCAGCCTCAAACCCTCCTTTATAAGAAACTCACTCCTCGAGGAGGTTCAACGAAAGAAGGACAAGGGTGAGTGTTGGTTCTGTGATGAAAAGTGGGTTCGAGGGCACAAGTGTGTCCATAAACATCCCCTTATGCTTGATGTTTGTGATAGTTTGGGGCCTACAGAGTGTGACTTGCCATAGCCTGTGGATCTTTCCCTCTCAAGCATGGAGTTAAGTGCTTGTGCTTTCTATGGCACTACTGAGCACCCTAAGATGCAAACCATGAAAGTTTCTGGTGTGCTTCACACTTTCCCTACCAACATACTCCTTGACTCAGGTAGCACCCACAATTTTGTGGATTCCAGGTTGCTTAAAAGGCTCGGGTGGCCATGTCACACCACCAAACCCTTCAATATCATGATTGTCGATGGAGGTAGAGTCTAAAGTCAAGGCTGTTATCAACAAATTCCCTTGGAATTAAGAACCTATTGCTGCCACATTGACCTCTACGCACTTCTTCTAGGGGCTGCAATGTTGTACTTGGTGTGAAATGGCTTTCTTCTGTGAGTCTAATCTTATGGGATTTTCAAAACTTAACCATGGAGATTTATGTTGGGAATCACCAATATAAATTTGTTCATTCCACTGCTCCAGCATACTTGGTGCAGGATATTGCTTGTCAACAGCTTGAAAAAAAGTTTTGTCACTCTAATTGGGGAGTCCTTTGGTATTCAATGGAAACTGATAAGTATGAGGCATCAAATTTAAGTCCTTAGCAACTCCTAGAGCTGTAGGGGGTGCTTGGCCAGTTTGAAGAGGTCTTTAGGACTCCTACTACCTTACCACCTCCATGGGTTCACGATCACCAGATTCCATTACTTCCTAGTTCCAAGCCTTCGAGTATTCGACCATACCACTATGGTCATATGCCAAAGATTGAGATTGAATGAACTGTGCAAGAATTTTTGGATGCTGGATTAATCCAGTCAAGTTATAGCCCCTTTTCATTTCTGGTTCTCTTGGTCAAGAAAAAGGAGGGCACTTGGAGATTTGTTAGATGAATTGTTAGATGAATTGCATGGCACTCAGTATTTTTCTAAGCTTGATCTTAGGTTTGGATATCACCAGATCTGTATGCATCCCTCAGATGTGGAAAATACTGCATTCCGAACTCACCAAGCCCTTATGAATGACATTTTTTAGCCATACCTCCAAAAGTTCATATTGGTGTTCTTTGACGGCATTTTGGTGTATAGCAAGACCTGGGAGGACCATTTTTCACACTTGCACCAAACTTTGGAGTTACTACAGAAACATCAATTGGCAGTGAAGAAATCAAAATGCTCTTTTGGTCGATCACAGGTGGAATATTTGGGGCACATTGTATCTCGTGATGGGGTGGTTGCGGATCCTACTAAGATCCAAGCATTTCTAGATTGGCCAACACCAAAAAATGTCAAGAGTTGAGGGGATTTCTAGGGCTTTCGGGGTACTATAGAAAATTCATCTTTGATTATGGCAAGGTGTGTCAACCCTTGTACTAACTAACTAAAAGGATGGATTCAATTGGTCCCCTGAAGCCACGGCAGCTTTCCAAGCACTCAAAAGAATAATGACTTCTCCGCAGCTATTAGCCTTACCCAATTTTTCTATTCCCTTCACTTTGGAGTGTGATGCATTGGGAAATGGAATAGGGGCTGTGTTGCAACAGAATGGCATACCTATAGCTTTTACAAGTCAAGCATTGAGACCACGGAATCAAGCATTGTCTACATATGAAGGAGAGTTGATTGCCATTGTTAGTGTTGTCAAAAAATGGCATAACTACCTTTAAGAACGCCACTTCATCATAAAGACAGATCATAGCAGCTTGAAATACTTTATGAGTCAAAGAACTAATACCCCATTTCAACAAAAATGGGTGGCCATATTGTTGGGATTCAATTATGAGATACAATATAGGCAATGCTATGACAACACAGTGGCTAATGCCTTATCTCGAGTAGCTGGATCATCTCAATTACCAGAGGAACCTCTTTGTGGCTTTTTAGAGTGCAAAGCTATAACATACCTCTACTTCGGGTGGCTGGATGAACTTCGAAGAGGGTTAGAACAAGATAGTTGGATCCATAGCAAGGTGCAGGAGGTGCTAACATATTCTCAAGCTGCTGCAATTGACCACAGTCTGTCCAAGTACCATTTAGACAATGGTTTCTCAAATATAATGGTCGGATCGTGCTTAGCCCAGATTCAAGTTGGAGAAGGAAGGTTTTTAAGGAACATCACTCATCTCCAAGTGCAGGCCATGAAAGGGTTATAAACACTTATTAGAGATTGAAAAGGGGCTTCTATTGGGTAGGATGAAGAAAGATCTCAGGTCATGGGTGGCTGAATGTCGGGAATGCCAGCAAAATAAGTACGAAACCATATCCCCTCCCAGTTTGCGACAAGTATGCTCATTTCATTCCTTTAGTACATGGAAGGACATTAGCATGGATTTCATCATTGGTTTAACTTTGTGCAAAGGCAAGTCAGTGATCCTGGTAGTAGTAGACAAGTTGTCCAAGTATGCTCATTTCATTCCCTTAGTACATCCATATACAGCAAGCATGGTAGCTCAGGAGTTTGTTGATAATGTGTTTAAACTTCATGGGATGCCCTCTACCATTGTGATTGACTAAGACACCATTATTATGAGTGTTTTTTGGAAAGAATTTTTTAAATTACAAGGTTCCTAGTTGTGTATGAGCTCAGGTTACCGTCCATAGAGTGATGGCCAGACTGAGGTGGTGAATCGGTGCCTTGAAACATACTTGTGATGCTTCATTAGTTGTCAACCTAAGAAGTGGCTCCACTGGCTTCCATGGGCAGAATAGTGCTATAACACTTCCTACCACACTTCTTCAAAGTTCACCCCTTTCTAAGTGGTCTATGGTTATCCACCACCACACATCACGTCTTATGAGCTTGGCACTGCTAAGTTGGATACTGTGGAGCAAAGGCTGCTAGCTAGGGACAAACTCTTAGCAATGCTCAGGACCAATTTGCAGGCAGCTCAAAACCTGATGAAAACACAAGCTGATAAGCATCGGAGTGAAAGGGTTTTCAAAGAAGGAGATTTGGTGTATTTGAAATTGATTCCCTATCAATTGCAATTCTTGGCATTTCATGCTTACCATAAGCTTTATCCTAAGTACTATGGTCCGTATGAGGTTTTGGAAAAGATTGGGAAGGTTGCATACTGGTTGAAACTGCCTAAGGATTCAAAAATTCATCCAGTCTTTCATGTTAGTTGCTTGAAGAATCACTTGGAAGACAAAGTCATGGCAACTCCATTCTTGCCTATTGTCACTGATGATGGTTTGCTACCACTTGAACCACTCAAGGTGCTACAAAGAAGGGTCCACAAGAAGGGTAAAGCTGCTGGAGTTCAATTGTTAATCCAGTGGAAGAACAGCAAAGAGGACAAAGCTACATGGAAGGATTATGACGAGTTTGCTACCAGATTTCCTAATTTTAGTCTTTAATTCTAACCTTGAGGACAAGGTTTATTTTGTAAGGGAGGGGTAGTGTTACGTTTATAATAGTGGAATATCATTTAGCTAAATGCAAGGTTCTAAAAAACGCTAGGCGCTAGGCACTAGTCGGGTGGCAGGCTAGTGCCTAGCGCCTAGGCGGCTAGGCGGGGTCTGGGCAGGCGCCTAGGTGGATTTAGGTAAAATTCTTATATATTATATGAATTAATTAAATTTACTATATCAAATGTAAATAATTATTGACTAATATGCTATTTCTTGTAGAAGAACATACATATATGAATGTTAATTTTATGTATGATATGCTTGCCTAGGAAAAAAAACAAAATATCATCTAAATAATTTGTAATTTATATAAGATTTATATATATATATATATATATATGCACACACACACACACAATATATATCCCAAACTTTTATAAATATAAAAAGCCCATATAATGGGTGGTTTTCATTGTTAAAACCAACAAACTGTCCATCGCCCGTCCACCTTGGGTGGTTTTCATGATTAAAACCATCAGAATCCATGGTTTTCAATTTTAAAATCATTAAACCGTCCATGCTCTTTCACATCACCCAAGCTTTTAAGCCCTCAACTTGCACCACCAATACATATTGAAATGTTTAAGCCTCTCTATCTCTCTCTCTCTTTTCGTACTCTCTCTTCTCTACTCTCATCTTCATAGACGAGCTACAGAAATTATCTGGCAGTACTTTGTCTTCCCTCATCTTCACAGAGACGAGCTGCAAGAATTCATCGACAGTCTCTCTCTCTCTATTCCCCTTTCCCACTTCACCATCATTGCCATCTGCTACAAGCAGGTTGAGATAAGGAATTTGGGAGTTATGCCTTAAATCGTTTATGTGAGGTTCGGTAATTGGTGGAAGTAAGGCATTGATGGCTGATCAAAATCTTGCACTTGTTAAGCCAATATGGAAGCAGGCCGAAGAGGCGAGGCTGAGAAAGCCACAGCGGCAAAAGCTGCTTTTGAAGCCACATTCAAAGATATGGATAAGAATCGAGAGATGGAAGTCTTGGCTGGATCAGATAGTGAATCTGAAAATGCTGAGACTTGGCGAACAAGCCCATTGGGCTGGTGAACCCGGCAAAGTGCACTGCAGCCGGAGCTGGCATCGCGGGTGGTATGGCATGTGCAACATCTTCATTTACGATGGTGACTGAAGACTCTGATGAGAGGAAGGTTCCAAATGGTGGGGTGCCCATTGACGTGAAATTTGTGCCTAGAGTGGGAGCTGGGGAATTAGAGCAGGAAGTGATGGTGAGGGATATAGGTGATGGGACGTACACAGTTACTTATGTCGTGCAAAAACGAGGGAATTATATGGTGAGTGTGGAGTGCAGTGGTAAACCCATCATGGGTAGCCCATTCCCAGTGTTCTTCAGTGCAGTTATTTCTAATTTATTGTGCTTTCATGCGTTGATGTCAATGCATTTAGTCCAAAGTTCATAAATTTATTGTGGGTCTATTATATAGTGAATGAGTTGTGCTCTTAGCCAATATTGTTTCTGTAATGCTGTCAATGCTGCAAGTAGCTTGTGGCTACCCGAAGTCCTTTGCAGCTTTTAAAACGGCTTCTGAGATGCGCTTGGTAGGGGTAACCCAAACTTTTGAAAAGAAATAGAACTATAAACACCAGAAAGATAAGAGAAAAATAGTAACATTCTTTCTAGACAGGAAAGTGACTGATAGGGGTGGTTAATTTATCTTACATTCTTTTGTAAGAACCAATATTACAGCCTACTCAGTATGCATGTAGGATTTTCTACAAGCTACTGGTTATCTCGCCGACACATAATTTTGAGGATTTGCTTTGTTGTCGTGCAGGTTCTAGTGCTGGAGGACCACTGGGATTAGCGTCACCATCCACATTTCCAAATCTAGTTAACCAAACCATGCCCAACATGCCAAATTATTCAGGTTCTGTTTTAGGGGCATTCCCTGGGATGTTGGGAATGATTCCAGGCATTGTTCCTGGTGCTTCAGGTGGGGCTATATTGCCAGGAATTGGAGCATCTCTTGGGGAAATTTGTAGAGAGTACCTTAATGGTAGGTGCACCAAAATTGATTGTAAGTTGAACCAATCGCCTCACAATCTGCTAATTGTTAGAGACTTAGTCTTTAGGGAAAGTGTGGATCAAGGAGGAAAGATGAAGAGAGAAACACACAGAATTGAAAATGGTGATGAATGCTTAATGCTCTCTGCAAGTTGCAGAGAGAATTTTTGTGAACACGAAAAAATTCCTGAAACAAGAGACAAGAATACGTGTACAAAATAATATTTTTTTGTTTAATGATTTTGGGGTTACGATCTCTTTGTAATTTGGTCCTCTGATTCGATCTCCGTAAGATGTAGATTTGTTGATCCAAGGGCCGTCGAGGCTTGATCTTGGATGAACAGTTGTAAGTTTCTTCAAGGGCCTTCGTGGCTTTGATCTTGAAGGTTGATGGAAGTTTCTTCAAGGGCCTTCGGGGCTTGATCTTGAATGTTGATGGATGAGCGGATCTTCAAGGGCTTTTGGGCTTGATCTTCAAGAACGGTTGGTTTTCTTCAAGGGCCGTCGAGGCTTGATCTTGAATGAACAGTTGGTTTTCTTCAAGGGTTTTTGGGCTTAATCTTGAAGAACGATTGGATGTGTGGATTTGTTGAGGTTGTTGATCCAAAGGGCCATTGGGGCTTGATCTTAGGATGAACGGATGATGAACGATGAACACTTTCTTCAAGGCCCGTCGGGGCTTGATCTTGAGTTGGTGGAAGAGCGGATCTTCAAGGGCTTTTGGGCTTGATCTTGAAGAATAGATGGTTTTCTTCAAGGGCTTTTGGGCTTGATCTTAAAGAATAGATGTGTGGATTTGTTTGTGTTGTTGATCTAAAGGGCCGTTGGGGCTTGATCTTAGGATGAACGGATGATGAATGATGAATACTTTCTTCAAGGGGCCGTCGAGGCTTGATCTTGAGTTGGTGGGAGTTCTTCAAGGGCCGTTGGGGCTTGATCTTGAAGGAGGATTTGACGAAGAACGAAGAGTGCTTTCTTGATCCTTCTGGATTTTCTTGAGAGCTTTAGAACTTTAAGGCTTCAAGGTTTTGGTGTGTATATTTGTTGAGGTTGTTGATTCAAAGGGCCGTTGGGGCTTGATCTTAGGATGAACGGATGATGAATGATGAACACTTTCTTCAAGGGCCGTCGGGGCTTGATCTTGAGTTGGTGGAAGTTCTTCAAGGGCCGTTGAGGCTTGATCTTGAAGGAGGATTTGACGAAGAATGAAGAATGCTTTCTCCATTCCTCAGGATTCTCTTGAGAGCTTTAGAACTTTAAGGCTTCAAGGTTTTGGTGTGTTCTCTTCCAATATGGGAGTAGAGAAATGTATTTGTGAATTGGTCTTTGTGTTGGTTTTTGTGTGTGTGGGTTTGTTGAGGTTGTTGATCCAAAGGGCCGTTGGGGCTTGATCTTAGGATGAACGGATGATGAACAATGAACACTTTCTTCAAGGGCCGTCGGGGCTTGATCTTGAGTTGGTGGAAGTTCTTCAAGGGTCGTTGGGGCTTGATCTTGAAGGAGGATTTGACGAAGAATGAAGAGTGCTTTCTCCATTCTTCGGGATTCTCTTGAGAGCTTTAGAACTTTAAGGCTTCAAGGTTTTGGTGTGTTCTCTTCCAATTTGGGAGTAGAGAAATGTATTTGTGAATTGGTCTTTGTGTTGGTGTCTCTTCCTCTTGATGAAGAAGCCTATTATAGGCTTTGAGAGTGAATCACCACCATCCATTTTTTTGGTGAAGTGAGTGGATGTTGTAGGTGAAGTAAATGGAGTTGGTAGGGTGAAGTAAGTGTGTGAGGTTGGTGAAGTAAATGGAGTTGGTAGGGTGAAGTAAATGGAGTTGGTGGGTGAAGTAAATGGAGTTGGTAGGGTGAAGTAAATGGAGTTGGTAGGGTGAAGTAAGTGTGTGACGTTGGTGAAGTAAATGGAGTTGGTAGGTGAAGTAAATGGAGTTGGTAGGGTGAAGTAAATGGAGTTGGTAGGGTGAAGTAAGTGTGTGAGGTTGGTGAAGTAAATGGAAGTTGTAGGTGAAGTAAATGGAGTTGGTAGGTGAAGTAAATGGAGTTGGTAGGGTGAAGTAAGTGTGTGAGGTTGGTGAAGTAAATGGAAGTTGTAGGTGAAATGAGTGTGTGATGTAGGTGAAATAAATAAATGTTGTAATTTTAATACCTTGGTTAACATTTATTTCACTGAAATTTCGATGTCTACAAATGCCCCCACTTCAAGGCGCGTCGTAGACATGTGCTTGTCACGTGTAGAAGATGCGTTTTGAAGTCCCTTAATGTAGATGTCAACCCAAGGGCCGTCGAGGCTTGATCTTGAATTGGGCTGGAAATTTCTTCAAGGGCCATCGAGGCTTGATCTTGAGTTCGACTGGAAGTTCTTCTGGTTTCCTCCAATCGTTGATTTTCCACAGGCTTAATCTTGAACTGGGCTGGGGGATTCTTTTGGTCTCCCCCGAAGGTTTGAACTTACTTCTTTTATCTGGAGTTGAATTTGATTCAAGGGTGGTGAACACTTGATTTTGAATCGGACTTGTGATTTCTTCAAGGGCCATCGAGGCTTGATCTTGAGTTCGACTGGAAGATTTTTTGGTTTCCTCCAATCGTTGATTTTGATGATGATTTTGCCGTACACAGTTTATGCTCTTGCGGGCCAGGAGCGTTTGGTGCCATTTGCAGTTTCAACTCGTGCAGGCAAGGAGCGTTTGGTGCCGTTTGCAGTTTCAGCTCGTGCAGGCAAGGAGCGTTTGGTGTCCTTTGCAGTTTCAACTCGTGCAGGCAAGGAGCGTTTAGTGCCGTTTGCAGTTTCAACTCGTGCAGGCAAGGAGCGTTTGGTTGTCACCTTTTAGGCTCGTGCGAACGAGGAGCTTGGTTGTCACCTTTTAGGCTCATGCGAACAAAGAGCTTGGTTGTCACCTTTTAGGCTCGTGCGAACGAGGAGCTTTGTTGTCACCTTTTAGGCTCGTGCGAACGAGGAGCTTGGTTGTTGTTGTGGATTTGTCAAGCGATCTGGGAGAGGCGTGAAGGAATATTTGTGAAAAACATGTTCATTTAAGCAACATCAATAGCATGCAATTAACAATTAAAGGCGGAATCATGCTTGTATGCACTTAAAAACAAAACATTTACCCATGAAATTCAAGGCCTAGTAGATAGGTGAACCAAGACTCAACTCAAAACAAAGTGAGTTGAGAAATCAATACCTTTGTAGATTCCTCTTTGCATAAGCAAAGGCTAATCACCCAAAGAGAGGGCCTTCATTCCTTGCATCTTAGATCCATGGATTTGGATGGATGAAAAGGTTTCTCCAAGTTCCCAAAATTGAGAACCTCTAATTATTCATCACCAAGGCATAATGAAGAAGAAATGAGTGACCTTGGAGGAGTTTGATTGCTAGATGATCCCTCCATGGTTGGCCGAAATTTTAGAGAGAAAGGAAAGCTTGTGTTCTCATCCTTTCCCCCAAAAATTACCCTTAGTAAATTTTAGGCTATAAAGTCCTTTATATAGTCCCTTCAAATAAGTGACCTAATGGACCAAAAGCCCTATTCTTTTACACATGGCCGGCCTATAGGTTTATTGGGCTTTCAAGCCCTTTGTTTATTCAAGTTGTCATACAACTTGAGTTAATGGGCTTGACATTCAAATCCCATTGGGCCTTGCGGCCCAAAACTAACCCGAGGTCTTTAACGAACTTATTCGTTTGATTAATTAACATATTAATTAATCCTAGCCTTAGATAAATAATTAAACCATTTAATTATTCTTACTCATCTCCGTTGTTTCTTCAAACTCTACCTTACTCGGTGAACGATCCATTAGGTTCCTTTTAGCGAGGCAGTGGGCGATTAAAACTCTTTCTAATCGATTGTGAATTGAAACTTACTTTCAATTCTCCCGTTAGTGATAATACACTTTTAGGGCTTCCACAAACCATGGTTGACGCCTAGCAGCATGTCATGGTTACCCAAGCTAATCAGAAGAGGTGGAGAACCTATTCAGTTTTAGGATTACAAATGCAATACGGTCTTTCTCTAATACAATACTCTTGACCACATTGTTTGGTTTTATAGTTTATTCATGTCTACTATCCAATGTGAGTCTTGTGCTTATATGATTACCTTGAATGTGATTTGGAACACATTCCTATATCTCATTCATACTTTGGCCAAAGATTCAAAATCATATCATAGAGTATTCTCCCTCAAACAGTTTGAAGGTTAGAGATCCCTTGTTGCGCATTCACTTGCCTCCATGGCTAAGTGGCTTAACCCCAACGATGCCATGGACACCCTCATGATGGAGTGACTTTGACATAATCAAAGATTAAGGACCTAACCACAAGACAACTGTGATGCCTCAGGTCAAAAGACTAATTTGCATTATCCCAACCATGAGTTCTCATGTGACATGAATATGAGAACTCTTCGTTGATCGTGTTCAGTGAACTCATTCTCTATTGAGCACCTACGTACTTGTCTTGATGTCACACACACCAATGACTCGAGACTAGTCACTCTCCCTGAGAGAAGACATAGCACGTACTGATCTTAACGGACTGTCAATGCCCAATTGACAATCCTATGATCGGGAACGTTTAGGATGTGTCAACGAAAGAATGGTCTCATGAATCTAACTTCTTTAGATCGCATTCTTCCAATCACATATTCCTTGGACTTATCGTTTAAGCATATAACATTTATATGAGACGGCTCAAACAATAATGTTTGCCCTTAATATTAAACTAGATTAGTTTAACATGTGAAATGTCCATAAAGTATCATCATATGATTGGTTTTAGGGCACATTTCCAACAATCTCCCACTTGCACTAGAGCCAATCAGCTTAGTCATCAGTGATGATACCTCTTCTGTAGTCATTTCATAAATGGCTGAGTAGTAGGCCTAGACAATGGATATCTATATGTTATCCATAGAAGCAATCTTGAGAATAACGACGTCACCATTATACATGATTCTCAATCATGTGGTTCAGTCTCTCATTTGAGTTCGGACCTTGATGAGACCTTGATTCCCTGGCTTGAGCTATCGCCCCATTAGTGTCATACACTTTCTGGTTGGAACCGAATGGAGAGTTCATGAATGAACTTTCCCATCCAAACAACAATGTTGTAAGCTTCTATATGGCAATATATTTTGCATACATGATGGAATACATTAAAGTCATTTACTTTTAACGTTTCCACCCAAATATCTCTTTAGTCATATTAAAGAGATATCTCATTATCACTTCATTCATAATGAAGAGATATTCTATGATGGATTAGATTCATAATCTAATATATTTACGCTTCCATTACGTTACTCTAATTCTTCCTCATTCTTGAGGAATCCATCCTTAGTATTTCTTAAATACCTAAGGATTCACTTGACAGTTGCCATGGTTTTGATCCTGGGCTTGCACTGATATCATCTTGTACCGTTCTAGGTACAACTTATATCAATGTTTTCATACAATATGTAATACATAAATCACCTTTCTGCGTATGCATAAAGGATTCTATTTACGCATTATTTCTTTGGGAGTCAAAGGGTACATTCCCTTTGAGAAGAACAACTTCCTAGTCTCACTAGAATTGTCATTCTAATTGAAGTTTATCATCATATGAGAAACTTCCTAGCATCTCTTTGTCTATTTTAGGGATTGATATAATCCAATTATATCTTGAAATCTATCATTATAGATTTCCATCCCATGTATATAGACTATGTCTCCCATATACATTCTATCATTATAGAATGTTTAAAGTCATAACTTTAACGATGAAGAATTCCTTTCATTTTCAAAATTAATATATATCATGTATATATATTCAAATTTAGGAATATGATCAACTCCCACTAATCTTTTGTAAACCTAGTAAACAAAAGATTCATTTACATCTTTATGAGAAATCAAACAATTGATCTTTTCTCATAAGACGCTTATAGCTCCCACTAGCTTGCTAAGATCCATGATGGATGGATCTCTACAACTAACCTGTCTTGTGATTTATAGTTTTAGACATATATTATCAAGACTATCTTAATAATGGTTTCGGAAACCCATATTATGTCCAAACCATTCAACTGAGACGGTTTATAAATCCTTCTGGACTACCTTGGAGCTTGTGGTATAGGAACTAGGTTGTCTTAGAAGTATATATCATATATATATGGGTAATTGATAATGTCCAACGAACTAAATCTTATTCATGTTCATTCTTCTCCTAATGGAGAAATTCATTATCTTACGATGCTACTTTCCTTGATATTTTTCAAGGAAATTAATCTAAAGTGTTACTTTTTCCTTGGATCAAATCTAAGGAGGTAAATACTTTAGACGTCTTACTCATCTGCTTACATTTCTTGAATTCTTTGAAACTTTTTGCAAAGTATTCGGACTTGTGTTTATTCAAAATAAACTATAGTCCAACCGAGAGTGATCTTCGGTGAATGTCATACAACATGAGTAGTATTATGTTGTGGACAAGTGCCACTAACATCTAAGTGAATTAACCTCAACAACTTTGTGATTCTTTCTTCTTTCCAAAAGAATAAAGATTCGAACATTTCGCCTCTATACAATTTTAACAAGAAGGTATTGGATCCGGATCTAACGATCCAAAGCATCCATCTATGACCAACTCGTAACTTATGTTTTAGAGGTATCACAACTCAGTTGGGATTAGTCACTACCTTGCAACCTTTTGGGTTTTAAGCATCATCGTATTCTAAACAGTTAAACTACCACATCATCTCTACTATAGAGACAACCAATTAAATTACAATAATCTAATTATTGATTAATAAAGAACAATGTTTTTGTCAAACAAAACATTTATCCATCTCTACTATAGTGACGGATTTAAGTTCCTTAAAATTGGAATGTAAAGACAATCTTTAGTATTTTCCAATTTCTTTGGTAGTTCATATGAGGAAGTAAGTACAATCCGCTTTCGCAGAGATCTATATTTTATTCACTTTCCGAATGTGAAGTACTTTCTCTTCTCTCATTAATCTTCTACTTCTTATTAGCACACTTTTACAACAATTGTAAAACATAGTTACTAATACGGAATCAAGCATTCAAGTAGAAGAACCAACTGTTTTGAACTATTTCAAGAACATATTACAACACCTTCGAAAGGTGTGTTCTTGACACTTGCAAGACATTTCTTGCAAATACCCCTTCCAATGTCCATCCTTTCATAAAGAAAGTTTGTTCCCTTGGAGTTATTTTGCCTTCTTCATTTGACTTCCCTTTTGATTACAATAGTCATGGTCCCTAAACTCCCACTATCTCTCTTGAAACTTATTTCAAATGTGTTATACACATCAAACGATTTGGAGAGCGTGCGGTTATTGTTCACTATATAGTTTACAATAAACTTAGTGAACCATTAGGATAGGGACACAAATGTGAAGTCCTTGCCTAGTTTCCGTCTCGTTAAGTGGTTTAACACTTCAACACTCAATGATTCAAAATCATCATAAGTCCATATAAATGGACTATTTTTGTCAACCAACCATTATGTTCTAAACATAATAACAAACTTTCAAGAGTTGTTCAAGGCAACTCTCATTTCTTCATACAACAATTTGTAAGTGAAGAATCATGGCACATAAAGCGTCCATGCCCTTGTGCTTACTTCAAAAGTTCCTTGTTTATGTAACAAAGAAACAAGCACTAAAGTTTGTGTTGATTAAGGGTTGTTCAAAGCAACTCTTATTTCTTCATACAACAATTTGTATTTGAAGAATTATGACATTAAAAGTGTTGTCCTTCTCATGTTTAGACTTATCTAACATATTCTTCCAATGATACATTATCAATAGGAAGATTGTGAGGATGAGACTACTTAGTTACATCTACAAGCCATTAAAGACAATCTATGGGATTGTAGAACTAAGTCCGGAAATTAAAGCATTCGGCTTTTCTTTGTCAAGTTTTGGATAGCGTTTGCAAATATATTGGTAAACAAATACATAACGAATATAAATTGATTGATTTTAAGCCATTTGATTCGGGTCTTTAAATCAAATAGCACCACCCACTATTTTTGGCAAATTCCATATCCCTCATCGGAATTCGAGAGTTTTGTTGAACTCTTAGCAGGGTATGGGAGACTCACCATTACCAAGCCCACCTCAGAATTATATCATTTTGGTTAGCAAAAATAATGATGAGAGAATAACACTTTAGTCATTTACAACTCTTGTAATTACCCATCTAGTTTGGCCTCTAGAGAATGAATGCCTCAGAATTATATCATGTTGGCACCATTGCACTTAGTTAAGTTATTCCCACCATGCTTAGTTTATGTAGAGGTTCAAGCACAACCTCAGAATTATATCATGTTGGTCATACTCGTTGTCTACACTCACCTCATCATATGTTTATGGACTCCTCCTGGATGTAAGCACATACTTTGTACTTCCCCATTATAGGGTGAAGCCGGTGCATGAGTCACAAACGATTGTAGCCCACCACGGTGGAAGGCCACGAAGAGATATTCAAAGCATCTCTCGCTTATCAACTTAATATTGATTTGGTTGAGGGTTTTTAGGTCTCATCACATATAAACATACATTTTAATCCAATTAAAACATTTTGGTCCTATTACAACTATTGGTCCATATGATTGATTTAGTAGTATATAATACTCCCACTATGCTTTTAAAACGGTTTTTAAAGCAAGACTATATGGTACTACTAATATAAGATTTGCATTCATTGATGGACTATATAGTTGCCTTAGGGCCTTAGGATGACTATGAACCTTTGATTCGATTCAAACACGAGCCTAGTGTTGAATCTCGGTCTAGGGATGGAGATTGATTTTAGTTACGCGTTTAATCACATTAAGGCGTGTTGTCTTATTGGGCGTTGGACCCAACTACTCCAATTTCATGCATATCGAATAAAACAAGAAAGGAGTACTTCAAAGTAAATAAGAGCTTATGCTCTTTTACAACAATTGATCAAATCAAATTACTTTAAAGTAAAGAAGAGCTTATGCTCTTTTACAACAATTGATCATATCAAATTACAACCAAAATTTAATCTACACATTCCCATGGTTCAAACAAATTTGAAACGGCCTTTCACATAGCTCAATTATCGTAGGCTAAGGTTCATAATCACCCTTTCTTTAATTAATTAACGCTTTAACTAATTAAACTTGAATGCAACATTTTCATTTGGTTTTTGTATCCATAGAATTGATTTAAATGGAGCTAAATGAAATGAAAATCCAATTCTCATTTAAAGAGACAAAACAATTTTGTTCTCTACCTAATTTGGGCCAAAATGCTATGACCTCAACTTGTTTGGGCCATAGTGCAATTAACCTCAACTTTTGGGCTATTTTTCAAAAACTTAAACTTTTGGGGTCACTTTGTAAAAACACAAAAGTCCACTACTTTATGTAATTACAACTAGAACCCAAAAATTTCCACAAAAAATAAAACTTCATTAAAGGAGCAAAACAATTTGTCCTTTTAGTGATTTTGGACCTTTACGTAAAAACGTAAACTTTTGGGTCAAAATGCAAATACACAAAAGTATCAAAACTTTATATAATTGCACAAAAGCCCCACAAGGACCCTAATTGAGTAGGGTGGCCGGTTTTGAAGCAAAGTAATAAAAAAGAATTTCAAAGTTTTTGTAAGTGGGGTGTGTGTAATGGAATAAATCATTACATACCTACCCACTAAAATTTCTTTAATTTTTTAAAACAAATATCTAAGATATTTAAACATAAGAAATATTTCAAAACAAAAACTTTATGAAATAAATCAAAACTTTGAATCAAAACACCAAACCTTTTGTTCTTGGCAAGAACATATCAAGAACAATGAAGAACATTCATAAAAACCCATAAGAGCTCCATGAACATTCTTCACCCAAAAACATCCCAAAACCACTCAAACTTAAGGGAAATAACATACAACCATACTAGGGTACATAGGGGTTCCAAAAGTCACTTTAAAACACTTTTAACAAGTCAAACAAGAACCCAAAAATCCACCCTTTGGATTTGGCCGAATTTCCCCAAAAACATGGCACCAAATTTTAGCTCCAAAATTCATGCTCATATGAACTACATCTACAACATTTGAGATGGCAAATTTTCTAACAAAATTTACATTCAAAGAAGCAAGAATAAAGCTTGTAACAATTACAACATTCAAATCACAAACTATGAACTACAAAACCCAAAAGGATTCACCAACTACTAGACTTAGGCTCTTGATACCACTTGAAGGAATATTTGTGAAAAACATGTTCATTTAAGCAACATCAATAGCATGCAATTAACAATTAAAGGTGGAATCATGCTTGTATGCACTTAAAAACAAAACATTTACCCATGAAATTCAAAGCCTAGTAGATAGGTGAACCAAGACTCAACTCAAAACAAAGTGAGTTGAGAAATCAATACCTTTGTAGATTCCTCTTTGCATAAGCAAAGGCTAATCACCCAAAGAGAGGGCCTTCATTCCTTGCATCTTAGATCCATGGATTTGGATGGATGAAAAGGTTTCTCCAAGTTCCCAAAATTGAGAACCTCTAATTATTCATCACCAAGGCATAATGAAGAAGAAATGAGTGACCTTGGAGGAGTTTGATTGCTAGATGATCCCTCCAAGGTTGGCCGAAATTTTAGAGAGAAAGGAGAGCTTGTGTTCTCATCCTTTCCCCCAAAAATTACCCTTAGTAAATTTTAGGCTATAAAGTCCTTTATATAGTCCCTTCAAATAAGTGACCTAATGGACCAAAAGCCCTATTCTTTTACACATGGCCGGCCTATAGGTTTATTGGGCTTTCAAGCCCTTTGTTTATTCAAGTTGTCATACAACTTGAGTTAATGGGCTTGACATTCAAATCCCATTGGGCCTTGCGGCCCAAAACTAACCCGAGGTCTTTAACGAACTTATTCGTTTGATTAATTAACATATTAATTAATCCTAGCCTTAGATAAATAATTAAACCATTTAATTATTCTTACTCATCTCCGTTGTTTCTTCAAACTCTACCTTACTCGGTGAACGATCCATTAGGTTACTTTTAGCGAGGCAGTGGGCGATTAAAACTCTTTCTAATCGATTGTGAATTGAAACTTACTTTCAATTCTCCCGTTAGTGATAATACACTTTTAGGGCTTCCACAAACCATGATTGACGCCTAGCAGCATGTCATGGTTACCCAAGCTAATCAGAAGAGGTGGAGAACCTATTCAGTTTTAGGATTACAAATGCAATACGGTCTTTCTCTAATACAATACTCTTGACCACATTGTTTGGTTTGATAGTTTATTCATGTCTACTATCCAATGTGAGTCTTGTGCTTATATGATTACCTTGAATGTGATTTGGAACACATTCCTATATCTCATTCATACTTTGGCCAAAGATTCAAAATCATATCATAGAGTATTCTCCCTCAAACAGTTTGAAGGTTAGAGATCCCTTGTTGCGCATTCACTTGCCTCCATGGCTAAGTGGCTTAACCCCAACGATGCCATGGACACCCTCATGATGGAGTGACTTTGACATAATCAAAGATTAAGGACCTAACCACAAGACAACTATGATGCCTCAGGTCAAAAGACTAATTTGCATTATCCCAACCATGAGTTCTCATGTGACATGAATATGAGAACTCTTCGTTGATCGTGTTCAGTGAACTCATTCTCTATTGAGCACCTACGTACTTGTCTTGATGTCACACACACCAATGACTCGAGACTAGTCACTCTCCCTGAGAGAAGACATAGCACGTACTGATCTTAACGGACTGTCAATGCCCAATTGACAATCCTATGATCGGGAACGTTTAGGATGTGTCAACGAAAGAATGGTCTCATGAATCTAACTTCTTTAGATCGCATTCTTCCAATCACATATTCCTTGGACTTATCGTTTAAGCATATAACATTTATATGAGACGGCTCAAACAATAATGTTTGCCCTTAATATTAAACTAGATTAGTTTAACATGTGAAATGTCCATAAAGTATCATCATATGATTGGTTTTAGGGCACATTTCCAACAAGGCATTCCTCGCAATCTTCATAGGAAGGAGCCTTGACCGAGTAATTGAAGAAGTCTTTTGGGAAGAGGTCGCACATGGTGATGGGGATGGACGATCTTTGTGTCGAAATTTCATTATCTTCAACACTTTCACATTGTTCTGGAGGTTGACAAGAGTTGTTTTGCCCCCTTTTCGACTGATAAACTTGTGGACAAGATGGTTGCTGCTTGTCCAATTTCTTCGAAGCGATCTTCGAAAGGCATTCCTCACAATCTTCATAACAAGGAGCCTTGATCGAGAAATTGAATAAGTCTTCGAGGAAGAAAAGATCCCGCATGATCGATCTTTGTGTTGAAATTTTCTTATCTTCAACATTTTCACATTGCTTTGGAGGTTGGCGAAAGCTGCTTTCCCTCCTTTCTGCTTGGTGCACTTGTGAAGAAGACATATGTTTCTCGTGCAGTTTCTTCGGAGTGACATGAGTCCATCCTTCAATTTCACTTGACTTGGAGCATGCCCCCAACAGTCGAGGTGAAGACTTTGAGTCGAAAGAGCCAGAAGTGACATCTTTCTTAGGGATTTCATCTTCAGTGCCGTCCTCTTGGGTTTGTTGGCATGAAGATTTGCCAGTGTGGACGATGATGCGCCTCCTTACCTTCAGTGGTCCTTTTGTGTCGACCTCTAGGATTGCTTGGCGCTTCATCCTTGAAGGAATTAAGCTTCGAACGTCACCTTTTTCTGCTAACCCATCAAACTTTTCTTCCTTTGGTGTTGTCTTCCTCTTTCCAAAAGGCTTCTCATAATCTTCAAATCTTTTCGAAGCTGATCGTCGCAGAGGAGAGATAACTGTGTTGCTTTGTTTCTTAGGCTTTAACAACCTTTTAAAAACAGAGCTTTGGGATGTTGGTGCGCTAAGCCTCTTGAAGACAGAGGTTCGGTCTTGACTACCAATGCGATTAAGCATTGAAATTCTGGAGCTTGAATGGCTCATCCTATCGAAGACCGACGTCCGAGGGGCGGGTTTAGGCTCTTCTTGGTCTTGTTCAATGCTCACGCTGACGTATTGAGCGCTAGTGTTTTTCACTTTGTTTGAAATCATCACAGGTGCATTTGGTGTGAAGCCAAGTCCAGCTTTGTTGTTGTCAACTCTGTAACCATGCTCCTTCAACTTCTTTTGAGTTTTGGTGAGGTCACGATCTTTGTCGTTGACGGTGTTTGAAACCTTCTTTCCAAGATTTGAAGAGGAAGCAAAGTCATGCCTAGGCTTTGACATGAGTTCGTAGGCATTTGGGTTGAAGCCTTCTTCGGTCCTCTTAGTTGGAAGAGAGCTTGGTTTCACTATGACACCATGTTGCGCCTCCGGACGGTTGATGAGTCTGGCAGTTTGCAAGTTTTTCTCATCTGCAGTCTTTATCAGCCTTGCAATTGTTTCCTTCATCTGAACCAGCTGTTTTTCAATGGAGGTAGTGCCGATGGTCATGACTTGTTCTTTGTTTGAAGCCATGGAGTGTGCTTGAATATCTTGAACGGAGACAGAGATGAGAGGTAGAGATTGTCCCACTCGGCGTGCCAAATTTGTGAACACGAAAAAATTCCTGAAACAAGAGACAAGAATACGTGTACAAAATAATATTTTTTTGTTTAATGATTTTGGGGTTACGATCTCTTTGTAATTTGGTCCTCTGATTCGATCTCCGTAAGATGTAGATTTGTTGATCCAAGGGCCATCGAGGCTTGATCTTGGATGAACAGTTGTAAGTTTCTTCAAGGGCCTTCGTGGCTTTGATCTTGAAGGTTGATGGAAGTTTCTTCAAGGGCCTTCAGGGCTTGATCTTGAATGTTGATGGATGAGCGGATCTTCAAGGGCTTTTGGGCTTGATCTTGAAGAACGGTTGGTTTTCTTCAAGGGCCGTCGAGGCTTGATCTTGAATGAACAGTTGGTTTTCTTCAAGGGCTTTTGGGCTTAATCTTGAAGAACGATTGGATGTGTGGATTTGTTGAGGTTGTTGATCCAAAGGGCCGTTGGGGCTTGATCTTAGGATGAACGGATGATGAACGATGAACACTTTCTTCAAGGCCCGTCGGGGCTTGATCTTGAGTTGGTGGAGGAGCGGATCTTCAAGGGCTTTTGGGCTTGATCTTGAAGAATAGATGGTTTTCTTCAAGGGCTTTTGGGCTTGATCTTAAAGAATAGATGTGTGGATTTGTTTGTGCTGTTGATCCAAAGGGCCATTGGGGCTTGATCTTAGGATGAACGGATGATGAATGATGAATGCTTTCTTCAAGGGGCCGTCGGGGCTTGATCTTGATTTGGTGGGAGTTCTTCAAGGGCCATTGGGGCTTGATCTTGAAGGAGGATTTGACGAAGAACGAAGAATGCTTTCTTGATCCTTCAGGATTTTCTTGAGAGCTTTAGAACTTTAAGGCTTCAAGGTTTTGGTGTGTATATTTGTTGAGGTTGTTGATCCAAAGGGCCGTTGGGGCTTGATCTTAGGATGAACGGATGATGAATCATGAACACTTTCTTCAAGGGCCGTCGGGGCTTGATCTTGAGTTGGTGGAAGTTCTTCAAGGGCCGTTGGGGCTTGATCTTGAAGGAGGATTTGACGAAGAATGAAGAGTGCTTTCTCCATTCTTCGGGATTCTCTTGAGAGCTTTAGAACTTTAAGGCTTCAAGGTTTTGGTGTGTTCTCTTCCAATTTGGGAGTAGAGAAATGTATTTGTGAATTGGTCTTTGTGTTGGTTTTTGTTAGTGTGGGTTTGTTGAGGTTGTTGATCCAAAGGGCCGTTGGGGCTTAATCTTAGGATGAACGGATGATGAACAATGAACACTTTCTTCAAGGGCCGTCGGGGCTTGATCTTGAGTTGGTGGAAGTTCTTCAAGGGCCGTTGGGGCTTGATCTTGAAGGAGGATTTGACGAAGAATGAAGAGTGCTTTCTCCATTCTTCGGGATTCTCTTGAGAGCTTTAGAACTTTAAGGCTTCAAGGTTTTGGTGTGTTCTCTTCCAATTTAGGAGTAGAGAAATGTATTTGTGAATTGGTCTTTGTGTTGGTGTCTCTTCCTCTTGATGGAGAAGCCTATTTATAGGCTTTGAGAGTGAATCACCACCATCCATTTTTTTGGTGAAGTGAGTGGATGTTGTAGGTGAAGTAAATAGAGTTGGTAGGGTGAAGTAAATGGAGTTGGTAGGGTGAAGTAAGTGTGTGAGGTTGGTGAAGTATATGGAGTTGGTAGGGTGAAGTAAATGGAGTTGTTGGGTGAAGTAAATGGAGTTGTTGGGTGAAGTAAATGGAGTTGGTAGGGTGAAGTAAATGGAGTTGGTAGGGTGAAGTAAGTGTGTGAGGTTGGTGAAGTAAATAGAGTTGTAGGTGAAGTAAATGGAGTTGGTAGGGTGAAGTAAATGGAGTTGGTAGGGTGAAGTAAGTGTGTGAGGTTGGTGAAGTAAATGGAAGTTGTAGGTGAAGTAAATGGAGTTGGTAGGTGAAGTAAATGGAGTTGGTAAGGTGAAGTAAATGGAGTTGGTAGGGTGAAGTAAGTGTGTGAGGTTGGTGAAGTAAATGGAAGTTGTAGGTGAAATGAGTGTGTGATGTAGGTGAAATAAATAAATGTTGTAATTTTAATACCTTGGTTAACATTTATTTCACTGAAATTTCGATGTCTACAATTTTCTCTATTGTTATTTCTTCTCACACTTACACACACTATTTTGCAGAATAGATAGTTATGCAGATGGAACCCCACCAATAAATCAAAAAGATCTCAGCCACACATCTAGCTGGATCCAAGGTGGTTTATCCACATGTCACTTAGACAAAATTACAATGTGAGCCCTACACTTGGTAATATTAACCAAAGTGGATACACAACCAAAATACAAGGCTTATTTCTACTCAATTCAAATTAGCTCAAGAGCTTATACACTAACACTCCCTTTTAAGCTTTGAGCTAATATGACTCCAAGCTTGTCTCTAAGACAGTTAAACCTTTCCTTTGGTAAAGCTTTGGTAAAGATGTCTGCCACTTGCTCTTTGGTAGGACAGTAGACCAAATCGACAATTCCTTGTTGCAAAGCATCTTTAATGAAGTGGTACCTTCTATCAATGTGTTTTGTTCGCTGATGGAACACTGGATTCTTGGTTATTGAGATTGTAGATGTATTTTCACACTGCAAAGGAGTTGCTTCTGTTTGTAGCTCCCCAAAATCCTTTAGAACAAACCTGAGCCATATAGCCTGAGCTGTGGCTTCAGAAGCACTTATGTACTCAGCCTCTGCATTGGAAAGAGCAACACAGCTTTGTTTCACAGAAGCCCACGATAACACTCCACTTCCAAAAGAAAAGGCATAGCCTGAGGTTCTATTGCTGTCTTCGATTGATCCTCCCCAATGACTATCACTAAATCCAACCAAGACTGCTTTCTTGCCTTTCACATACTTCAAACCATAATCCAGTGTCCCTTTAACATATCTGAGTACTCTCTTGGCTGTCCCATAGTGCTTATTTGTAGGGCAATGCATATGTCTAGCTAGTAAACTAGCTGCATACATCACATTTGGCCTTGTAGCAGTAAGGTACAACAAGCTCCCCACAATCTTCCTATATTGCTCTTCATTTGCTGCACCACTTCCATCATCCTTGCTTAATTTTTCAGTAGCAACAAGAGGAGTAGTGACAGGTTTGCACTAACTTAAGCTAAATTTATTCAACAAGGAAGAAGCATACTTCCCTTGATGAATGAAAATGCTTGAGTCAGTTTGTATCACTCCCATTCCTAAGAAATGATGAAGGAGTCCCAAATCTGTCATTTCATATTTCACTTTCATATCTTCTTTGAATTCATCTAGCATCCCTTGATTGCTTCCAGTATACACTATGTCATCCACATAGATGTATACAATTAGTATATCCTTCTCTCCCCTTGTCTTAGTATAGAGGGTTGCTTCACTCAAACTTTTCTCAAATCCATACTGAGTGAAATAGTTGTCAATCTCTCCATACCAGGCTCTAGGTGCCTGTTTTAGTCCATAAAGGGTTTTGTGCAATCTATAGACCTTGTCCTCCTTGCCATCAATTACAAATCCCTCAAGTTGGTCAACACCTTTTCCTGAGGTTTTCCATTTAAAAACACAGATTTAACATCCAATTGGTACAACTTCTAGCTTCTTTGTGCAGCAAGGGCAATCAAGGTTCTAATTGTATCCAACCTAGCAACTGGAGCAAAAGTTTCATTATAATCGATTCCAGGTTTCTGCACATACCCCTTAGCAACCAACCTTGCCTTGTTCTTTTGTACTGAAACATCCAAATTCAGCTTGGTTTTGAGCACCCATTTCACTCCAATGACTTGTTTATCACTTGGTCTATCTACAAGCTCCAAAGTTCCATTTTTCTAAATCATTGACAGTTCTTCTTCCATTGCTTTTATCCAGGCCTTTTCTTGTGCAGCTTCTTCATATTTCTCAAGTTCCATAATGCAAAGATTGCACTGTGCTAGAATATCACTTATATTTCTCCACTTCACTGGAGTATGATCATAAGTCTGTGTAATATTTGTTCCATGAGAGACACTTTCTTGTTTCTCAATTTCAAAAGAAGTACTAGAACTAGAGGAAACTTCCTCAGCTTCATTCATTCTAGGTGGACGCACATCAATTTCATTCTCAGACTTATTTTGAACATAAGTCACTGCAACAGACTTGTCTAATCTTTCCTTCCAATTCCAGGACATAGATTCATAAAAAACCACATCCCTTGAGAGAATTAGCTTCTTTGTATAAGGATCAAACACTCTATACCCCTTCTCACAAGTTCCATACCCCACAAATACACCTTTAGTACTCTTTGCATCAAGTTTCTGTCTCAATTCTGTAGGTATATGGGCATAGCATAGAGAACCAAATATTCGTAGATGTGCAATTCCAGGCTTTCTACCGCTATAAGCTTCAAATGGAATCAAATTTCCAAGAGCTTTTGTAGGTAATCTGTTCAAAATGTAGACAACTGTATGAATAGCTTATGCCCACAAGAAGTAAGGCATATTCTTTTCATGAAACATTTCCTTTGCCATTTCTACAACTATCCTATTCTTCCTCTCCACTACTCCATTTTGTTGTGGAGTGTAGGCCATTGATAATTGTCTTTGAATGCCCTCAGATTCCAAGATCATGTTGAATTCAGTTGAAAGAAATTCACCCCCTCTGTTACTCCTTAGGCACTTCACCTTAAATCCACTCTAAAGTTCAACCATTGTCTTGAATTTTCTAAAACAATTTAGAGCTTCAGATTTGTATCTCAAAAAATACACCCATGACATCCTAGTACAGTCATCAATGAGCAACATAAAGTATTTGTTCCCTGCAATTGATTCATTTTGCATGAGACCACACAAATCAGTGTGTATCAACTCTAGAGGATACTTAGCTCTCCAAGCCTGCCCTTTTAGAAACCATTCTTTGTGTTGTTTTCCCATTTGACATCCTTCACACACACCATCAATCTCTTCTAAGTGTGGAAGACCATAGACCATATCTTGTTCTCTCAGTTGTTTGAGACTTCTGAGATTTAGATGACGTAACCTCTTATGCCAAGTCCAGGTGCAATCTATCACACTAGCCTTCAATGCAATTTGATCATTTTGCATTAAGGATAGAGGATAACACCTATTTCCTTTCATCTTAACTTTGATAGCAAGGCAGTTAAGTGAGGGACCATAAAAACCACAGCACATACCTCCACCAAATAACAGATAGTATCCATGTTCATCCATCTGTCCAACACTTAGCAAGTTCTCCTTCAAACCAGGTAAAAACATCACTTCCCTGATATACTTTTTACCAGTATTTGTGTCAATCACAAGTGACCCTATTCCAGCAACATCTACCAGATTTCAGCATTTCCTGTCATATGGAAAAATATGACATTTATTTTAAAACTATCAACAAAATCATGATACGCACATTGTAAGTTGGCAAAACGGGAAAATACTTTCACGTCAAAAAATTCATTGTGTTCTTTCTACCTCTCCTCTTGTGATTTCTACCGTAACATCTTTTAACATAAGCTTCCACCTGACACTTACTTTAAAAGTATTGATCAAAACGTGATACACACCTTCCAAGTTGGTAGCATTCATGTCTAAAAATTCATTGTTTTCTTTCTTTTATGTAATTTATGACAAAATCAATATCACCCTTTAAGGTAAGTTTCTACGTGACATCCACTTTAAAAGTGTGACCAAAACCTAATACACAAGTAGAGGAAAAGATTTTGCTTTTGGGCGAGTAGGAAAGTTGGAAACAGAGGCTTCCTTGTAAGTTGGTAACATCATTTTTGGTAGTCTTTACCAAAAGAAGAAAAATTGAATTTGGTAGGAATTTGAATCAAATAGGAACTCTCTTATTTTAAGAAAAAGTACACACCTCTTGTATTTCTTTTTCTTTTTTTGTCGAACATCTCTTGTATTTCTAAGAAGGATATTAATTGACCAAAAAAGACAAGGATACTAAAGCACCGAAACGTCACGTCGCAAGAACAAAATTATCAAATTGCCCATTGGAACGGAGGCCCATATTAATATAAATATCGATACGGGGAATTATTGGTATATAAATTTGTGGATACAATTTGTGGATTATAAACGGGTATATTGAATATCGGTTGCTTTCAATTAAAATTATGGAAATTTAAAATGAAATTATAAGGATTCTCAAACATTACTTTGGATGAAATATAAGAATTTCTCCGATATTAAACAAATGTGTCAGAAACATCAATGATATGTGTTGATTTTAACCTGAAATTAAGAGTTTTTCTGATATGAGATTAAGCTTAAATTTCACACCCTATTTTCATTTCTTTATTTGATTTTTTGAATATTTTCATATAAATATTGATCGTATCCAAAAAATTTTAAACACTGATATACAATTCATCCCGCCCCTGCAGGGGTGGAGGGACATTGAGACAAGGATTGGCCTAGGCCTATCCTGAGTTTTACTTTGCAACTCTCCTATTAGTATTATACCTTCATTTTGAAACCTATTCTTTCCTATTCCAATTTTCAACTTCAAAGTCTGATTACATCCCACCACTATCTCTAATATTTTATTATATACATCACCTAGAATAATAATCGTTAGCATTTGATAAGAAAACCTCAACACTAAACCTTCACTTTTTTTTTTTTTAAATTAAAAAAAAAAGTCTACTTTGTTGAAAATATTGGTGAGTTCATGAATGCCCACAGTGATATTGAAAACATTGGTAGGTTTTTCAATACCCACATAGTAATGTGGACTTCGGAAATGAAGGAGTTCGTGTTTTTCAAAAGTTGTGTGCTGGAGTTGCTCTATAAATAGAGCACTCCATGTACTATCAAAATACATTGTAAGAAAGGAAAGATCAATAACATCATTATTTATTCGCACCTCCTTTATTTGTCATCCTCTTGTGCTATAGTTACAGTATAATATTTTACACCTGTTTCGCTCCTGTCACTAGTAAAGGTTATATCTATAACTTTGACCTATTTATAACACGTTATCAGCACGACTCTCTAAATATAACCATTTCTCATTTCTCTTCGCCGAAAGAAATCATTCCTTTTTGCCAAACGAAAAAAAAAAATTGTTTCCTCTAAGGATTTTACTGTTCATTTTCTTCCTCTGCCTCAACTGCTGGATATACCCTTGCGAAGAACTGTTTGCACCATGCCTGCTTTTAGTTCTCAACCTAACAGTTACATATATCTTTGATTTCTTGTTTGGTGTAGATCTTAATTACTAACCCAGCGTTTATTTATGTTAATTTTATTGCAATCAAAGATGGTGCGGTACAATTGCCCATCTTGAACTGCAAATTTAATCTTACTACAATCTAAGATGGTGTGGTATCATAGCCTATCTTGGCTACAGATCTAATTTTACTGAAAAATTTAGGTGGAGTGGTATAATCACCCACCCTACTATGCGCATTTAAATTTGCCTGCAGTTTAATTTCATTGCAACTTTATGTGGTGTAGTATAATCGCCCACCCTGCTCTGCATATTTCAATTTTCTTGCTACTAGAGTGGTGCGGAATAATTGTTCATCCTATGTTATGAGAATGGTGTTGTACAATTGCCCTCCTCATTCATCATGTAAATCTCGAGCCAGAAGTTTCGAGTGCTTATCATTTTGGCCTGAAAATGAAAATGAAGAATTTGTAAGAACCAGAAGTTCTACCACTGCATCCCCCAGATTACATATTACTGCAAGTTCTTACACATCTCAGTTTTCTTTCAGAAAAGAAAATGACAAAATTGGCAAAGCTTGATTTTGTTGCCCTGGACATTACTGGGAAAAACTACCTTACCAGGGTAGTGGATGTCAAGATCCATCTGGAGGCAAGGAATCTTGCAGAAACAATCAAGGAGGAGAACAATGCATCTTCTCAAGATTGGGCGAAGGCCATGATCTTTATCTGTCGCCACCTTGATGAAGAACTAAAAAGCGAGTACCTAACGGTTAAAGATCCGTTAGCTCTGATAGGAGCATATTCATGCGACTTAAATGGCTTGTTCTCGTGCATTTACGTTATGTTTCTTTAGTTATTTTAGTACTTTAAGCTATTTTCGTGTGTTTGTAGGTCCAAAGGGCTAAAGGAGCAAAAAGATGCATTTTGGAGACTTTTGGAGCACTTTTGGGCTAAGGATGGATAGCTTATGCTTGGAGCCAAAGTGTTGGACGAAATTGAAGACCTAATTGAAGACCAAAGTGTTGGAACCTTGTTCCCTTTAGTTTTAGGACATTTAAACCTTTCCTATATCCTTAGCCGTGCATAACATTCCAACATTCCACTCCTTCATTTCAGCCACACTCCCACATATCATTACTTATCATCACCACTTATCACTTATCATAATCGCATATCATTACTTATCATCACCACTTATCACTTATCATAATCACATATCATACAGTTATCATCACCACTTATCACCTAACACAAAACCTTGCAGCCACATCCATTCCACTTCATTGCACATGCATCTTCATAAACCATCAGCACATGCCACCATCATTGTCGTGCATACCCTCACTCTTTAATCATTTCCAACCCACATGCACCCATAATCATTCATACCTATCAGCCACATGCATTCAATCATTCACAACAACAACCTAGTCGTGCATAACATTCCATTTCCACCACTTTCCAACCTAATTCACATGCATCCCATTCTTTAATTCAGCCACTTAATCATTCAACCACATTCACATTCATCACCACTTCATCACATGCAGCCACACATCCATTCTAACACATTGCCGTGCACATGCACCCTAGATTCTAATCAGCCACTTCACATGCACATTCAACATTCCAGAAAATACCCATGCCGTGCAATCATTCAACACATGCACTCCCATTCTTTAATCCATTCAGCCACAAGACATTATCATTGCACCACATTCAGCCATTCCACACACCTTTCCAACCTAATCCACATGCATTCATCATCATACACAACCTGCCATCATTCCTACCCATGCCGTGAGTTCCCATCAGATTTTCAGCATTGCACATGCATTCCCCTTACAATTTCAGCCATCCTAGCTGTTTTGCACATGCATTCACTTTACCTAGCTATCATGTTCCCTCTCCCATCCATTCATCTCCCTATAAAAACCATACACACTTCACACAAGAAAGACATTCATGCTTCCATACACATTTCAGTCACAAACACCAACCATTCCCTTGTGCCGTGCTCTCTCCCTAATAATCCAAACACCACACCAGAAATCATCCCATTGCCGTGGCCTCCTCCTTCCATTTTCACCACTCCCCAAACCATTCACACCATCAAACTATCCTTAGACCTTGTGCTACAACGAAGAGGAAGATAAGAGGGCCTAAACGTTCATACAATTCAAGTTTGAGTTGTTGGAATGTTTAGGTGTTTCTTTGATTTCAATGTTTAATTTCAATACTCTTTGTTTTGTACGAATGAGGAATGGAAGAGAAGAGGGCCTAAACATTCATACAATTCAAGTTTGAGTTGTTGGAATGTTTAGGTATTTCTTTGATTCTCTTTGTTTTGTATCATGAGGAACTAAACCCCCCCTGGTTAGGGGGGGATTCGAAATATATGTTTATGCTTGCATTTTGATTTGATTACTTCTAATTGCGTTTCATAAGTTGTGGATTCAATTTGTTTAACTATTTGATTGATAACTTATTTATGTATGTTTATTGAGAGTGCACACTTAATTTTCATGCATGAATATGACGCTAGAATATAAGTGAGTTTCACCTAATAGTTACGAACTTATATTCACAAGTAGTGGAGGTTGCTTATAAACAATCGCGTTAAACGAATTCTTGGCATAAGTTTCATGCAATCATAGTAACGAATGCCTCGTCAACACTTATAATTTTCATAGAGCGTAATGATTCTTGCTTGTATCTCTATTATGCAATCATGTAGGGGACTTGTGGGGAATGTTTTGGGTTGTCGTATGCAATCATCCAATTCAATAACGTTAGGAAGATTTGAAGGTTAATAATTAGTGCATCACGGTTAACTTGGGGTGTTGAGCATCATGGTTTATTGAAAAGCAATTAGAAATCGTTTTATATGCAAGTGTAACATGTGTGGAGATGAACCCCTTAGCTAGCCATCCCATCCATTCAATTCCATCACATTCATCTTTACAATCTGTTTTTAATTACAATCTGTGCATTTTAGTTAATTTCGTCAAAAACTCAATCCCCCTTTACTTTAGTGTCCAATATAGTTAGAAAGTGTCTTAGTTTGTGTTTCTAAGTGTTTTGATTCAAGTTATTACCCAAATTCGTCCAAAGCACTCAAAGTGCTCAAAACTGCCCAGAAAGTGTTTTTAAGGCAGTTTTGAGTGTTTTGGTGCTGTTTTGAATCTTTTGGCTTGTTTTGGTGTTTTAAAGTTTAGTTTTGCATTCTTTGAGTCTAGTATAGTGTTTTATATTGTGTTTTTACGTTTTTGAGTGAAATCCAAGTGATTAACAATCCCTCCTAATCCCCGGTCCTGAACGATCCCTACTTACATACTTACTACAATTGTCAAAAAGAGGGTTTAATTTGTGTGCGTATAATTCTCGCATCAAATTTTGGCGCCGTTGCCGGGGATTAGCAACTTTGCTAATCTCTTGGATTGTTTTATTTTCGTTTGTGTGTATATATTTTTAGTTTTATTTTGTTGATTTTAGACGCAAGACATGGCACTTGATAATGCTTCCCTTTTGTCACAGCTTATGGAAGAGTACCAAATGCAAAGAGTTGGTACATTTGATCATAATCAATCAAGGAACGACGTGTTTTCCAATAATTACAATTCGGATTGGAGTGATCATTCAAACTCTACGTGGTGGGAACCTCAACATATTCAACAAGAAGGATATTGGCAGCCCTATGAGGAGTTCTATTCAACGTCTATGCATCCACCACAACCTCATATACAATATGCCGAACCAAACCAAGGTTTGTCAATAGATTATAATCAAGCTCTTAATGAATTAATTTCTTCGGTGCAGGGCTCACAAAACCAAGTCGAGGAGGCTCAACAAGGAGAATATTGGCAACCATATGAGGAGTTCTATACAGCACCTATGCAGCCACCACAGACTGCCCAAAGCAATGTAAGTAATTCAAGTGATAATGATACGATTTTTCAATTACTTACTACTTTGACGCAGGAAGTCCAAACTCAAAACAAGGACGAACAAAATCAAGAAAAGAAGTTGGGTAAATTGGAGGAGCAAATTGGGCAGATTATGGAGTTCATGAAACAAATTCAAGAGCAAAGTGAACTCTCCAACTCAACTATTGAAAACTTGAAGGAAGATTTTGAAATCCATAATGCTATCACTTTGGGAAATGCTATGGAGGTTGGAGCTGACATAAAAATGTCCAAACATAGCCTAGAAGTGGATGAGGAGCTGCTAATTGAGGAAGAGGAAACACCTTTGCAGCAGGCACCTATTGCTCCTACGCCATCCAATTCAGGTAAGGTTGTTCCAAAGTTAATTATTTCTAACCCCGTTCCACTGAATGTCCCTATTCCTTGCAGGATCATGCAATCCAAGGAAGAAGAGGGTGAGAAAGGCATCTTCGAATCCTTTTCAAAGAATCAAGAGCAAGATGTGACGCGGGAATATCAAGAATTCGTCAAAGAGGACATATTTGAAACCACAAAACCCAAAGAAGTTGAATTTGACGACATTGGACAAGTCATAACCATCACATGCAATCTGGCCAAGTCCAATATCCCTGAAACTTTCAAGGGAGTGGTGTTTGTCATTGAGTTCTTGTCAGAGCACACAGGTAAGCCGCCTCCCCGAATTTCAATTTTGTTTTATACTGATATGCTGTTAATGATCCAGGCACCCACTCTAGAATTTAAACCATTACCGGATCATCTCAAGTATCACCCCTCATTCAAAGATAAATTCCATGCCGTGGGTTCCAATTGAGCCTAAGAAGGCTTCGTCCGGCTGCAAGACGTAAAAGAAAGCGCTACTTGGGAGGCAACCCAATACAGTGAATAAAACAAAGCTTGTTCATTGATTTTTTGAGAAATTACAATTGTATCTAACAAAGAAAGAAAGATGGAGCCTTCACAAGGGTTGTGTACGTGAGGCCCCACTACGTGGCAACACTCTCAGAGCAGGAGGCATCGGAGCAGGAGGCATCGGAGCAGAAGGCATCGGAGCAAGAGGCATAGGAGCGGGAGGCACCGAAGATAGATCATTCAAGGCCCCAATCCTTGGTGGAACGCTGGATGACCCAGGAAAAAGGTGCCTCTGGAAGAAAGCTGCAAGCCTTTGACGGTCATCAAGCTCATCAAGCTTCCTCTTCATGCCTGTCGAATAATTGTTGGCAAGCACGTGCAAACTTCTGTTCTCGTACTTAAGCTGTTTGATCTCCTGCTTAAGACTCTCCACCTCCGCCATCAAGGATTCAACCTGACGGGAGCGAGCAAGAAAGCGTTGGCCCATGTTGGACACAGAGCCAGCGCACTGAACGCTAAGAGCCAAGGACTCTTGAACGGCCAACTCAAAGTGCTCAAAACTGCCCAGAAAGTGTTTTTAAGGCAGTTTTGAGTGTTTTGGTGCTGTTTTGAGTCTTTTGGCTTGTTTTGGTGTTTTAAAGTTTAGTTTTGCATTCTTTGAGTCTAGTATAGTGTTTTATATTGTGTTTTTACGTTTTTGAGTGAAATCCAAGTGATTAACAATCCCTCCTAATCCCCGGTCCTGAACGATCCCTACTTACATACTTACTACAATTGTCAAAAAGAGGGTTTAATTTGTGTGCGTATAATTCTCGCATCAAGCTCTCTGGAAAGCATTAAGAGACAGATATAATCACCAGAAAACGGTAATGCTTCCAAGAGCTCATTATGAGTGGACTCACCTAAGGATCCAGGATTTCAAGTCAGTGGCTGAGTACAATTCTGCGATGTTCAGAATTAGTTCCCAGATGAAACTCCGTGGGGAAACCATCACTGAGGAAGATACGCTGGAAAAGACTTTCATCACCTTTCATGCCTCCAATATGCTCCTGCAGCAGCACTATAGAGCATAAGGCTTCACTGAATATAACCAGCTGATCTCTGTGCTCCTGGTTGCTGAACAAAACAATGAGCTTCTGCTACAAAATCATTATGCCCGACCTACTGGATCTGCACCATTCCTAGAAGTGAATGTTGCTTCCATCGAAGTGAACGCCACATCCTCTGGTGGCAATAATCATAAATGAGAACGTGGCCATAGGCGAGGACGATGGAACGAGAAAGGCAAGAATCATGGTGTCCAATTTCACAACCAAGTTCCAAGGCATAATTCAAGCCCAAGCTTCAAAAATGTAAATCGCCACAAAGGAAGAGCTCATATGAACAATGTTCCCAGAAGCTCTGAAGGAGCCTGCCACAGGTGTGGTGGCAATGGGACTGGGCATGTACTTGTTGCACCTCAAAACATCTGTTGGATCTGTATCAAGTCTCCCTCAAGGAGAAGGGTGTCGAGACCAATTTTCTCGACCAGGTTAAACCAATGGATATACCTGATCTAGTGTTGTGACTTATCAGGCAGTTGAACACAACCCACCTAGATGTCTCGGACTTCATTGTGGAAAGGGGGAATGAAATATACTGGTCCGACTAAATCGTTTATGTTTGATGTACTGAACTTGTAGTTCAAAACTAGTATTTCAGATTCAATAAAAGTGACATTTAGATTTCCTATTATAACTTGCTTTAACTGTGATTTCCTTACTCAAAGAGCATGGATAAAAACTATGGTCATTCTCAAAACATGAGAAATAGCGGAGACATTTGTCTTGCAGACAACACAACCATGCATACAATACTTTGAGATCAAAAGTATTTCTCAAGATTGATGCTTACAAAAGTAAGGGTAACAACAATATCAGGGCAATCAGATGTGATTGAAGTCTCAGGGAAAGCCCAGATTATGTTACCAAATGGAACAATATTGTCCATACAGAATGCATTATACGCTACTCGATCTACTCGAAATTTGTTGAGTTTTAAAGACATACGTTTAAATGGTTACCGCATTGAAACAAAAAGTGCAGAAAATGTGGAGTATCTATGCATTACCTCCAATGATACCCAGAAGCGTATATTGGAGACGTTGCGTGGTTTGATGAGTGGATTGTATTATACATACATAAAGACAGTTGAATCACATACTGTCATGAACTAGAAGTGTTGGAAATGTGCCCTAAAACCAATCATATGATGATACTTTATGGACATTTCACATGTTAAACTAATCTAGTTTAATATTAAGGGCAAACATTATTGTTTGAGCCGTCTCATATAAATGTTATATGCTTAAACGATAAGTCCAAGGAATATGTGATTGGAAGAATGCGATCTAAAGAAGTTAGATTCATGAGACCATTCTTTCGTTGACACATCCTAAATGTTCCTGATCATAGGATTGTCAATTGGGCATTGACAGTCTGTTAAGATCAGTACGTGCTATGTCTTCTCTCAGGGAGAGTGACTAGTCTCGAGTCATTGGTGTGTGTGACATCAAGACAAGTACGTAGGTGCTCAATAGAGAATGAGTTCACTGAACACGATCAACGAAGAGTTCTCATATTCATGTCACATGAGAACTCATGGTTGGGATAATGCAAATTAGTCTTTTGACCTGAGGCATCACAGTTGTCTTGTGGTTAGGTCCTTAATCTTTGATTATGTCAAAGTCACTCCATCAGGAGGGTGTCCATGGCATCGTTGGGGTTAAGCCACTTAGCCATGGAGGCAAGTGAATGCGCAACAAGGGATCTCTAACCTTCAAACTGTTTGAGGGAGAATACTCTATGATATGATTAAGAATCTTTGGCCAAAGTATGAATGAGATTTAGGAATGTGTTCCAAATCACATTCAAGGTAATCATATAAGCACAAGACTCACATTGGATAGTAGACATGAATAAACTATCAAACCAAACAATGTGGTCAAGAGTATTGTATTAGAGAAAGACCGTATTGCATTTGTAATCCTAAAACTGAATAGGTTCTCCACCTCTTCTGATTAGCTTGGGTAACCATGACATGCTGCTAGGCGTCAACCATGGTTTGTGGAAGCCCTAAAAGTGTATTATCACTAACGGGAGAATTGAAAGTAAGTTTCAATTCACAATCGATTAGAAAGAGTTTTAATCGCCCACTGCCTCGCTAAAAGGAACCTAATGGATCGTTCACCGAGTAAGGTAGAGTTTGAAGAAACAACGGAGATGAGTAAGAATAATTAAATGGTTTAATTATTTATCTAAGGCTAGGATTAATTAATATGTTAATTAATCAAACGAATAAGTTCGTTAAAGACCTCGGGTTAGTTTTGGGCTGCAAGGCCCAATGGGATTTGAATGTCAAGCCCATTAACTCAAGTTGTATGACAACTTGAATAAACAAAGGGCTTGAAAGCCCAATAAACCCTATAGGCTTGCCATGTTAGAAGAATAGGGCTTTTGGTCCATTAGGTCACTTATTTGAAGGGACTATATACAGGACTTTATAGCCTAAAATTTAGATATGGTAATTTTTGGGGAAAGGATGAGAACACAAGCTCTCCTTTCTCTCTAAAATTTAGGCCACCTTGGAGGGATCATCTAGCAATCAAACTCCTCCAAGGTCACTCATTTCTTCTTCATTATGCCTTGGTGATGAATCATTAGAGGTTCTCAATTTTGGGAACTTGGAGAAACCTTTTCATCCACCCAAATCCATGGATCTAAGATGCAAGGAATGAAGGGCCTCTCTTTGGGTGATTAGCCTTTGCTTATGCAAAGAGGAATCTACAAAGGTATTGATTTCTCTACTCACTTTGTTTTGAGTTGAGTCTTGGTTCACCTATCTACTAGGCTTTGAATTTCATGGGTAAATGTTTTGTTTTTAAGTGCATACAAGCATGATTCCGCCTTTAATTGTTAATTGCATGCTATTGATGTTGCTTAAATGAACATGTTTTTACAAATCTTCCTTCAAGTGGTATCAGAGCCTAAGTCTAGTAGTTGGTGAATCCTTTTGGGTTTTGTAGTTCATAGTTTGTGATTTGAATGTTGTAATTGTTACAAGCTTTATTCTTGCTTCTTTGAATGTAAATTTTGTTAGAAAATTTGCCATCTCAAATGTTGTAGATGTAGTTCATATGAGCATGAATTTTGGAGCTAAAATTTGGTGCCATGTTTTTTGGGGAAATTCGGCCAAATCCAAAGGGTGGATTTTTTTGGTTCTTGTTTGACTTGTTAAAAGTGTTTTAAAGTGACTTTTGGAACCCCTATGTACCCTAGTATGGTTGTATGTTATTTCCCTTAAGTTTGAGTGGTTTTGGTATGTTTTTGGGTGAAGAATGTTCATGGAGCTCTTATGGGTTTTCATGGTTGTTCTTCATTGTTCTTGATATGTTCTTGCCAAGAACAAAAGGTTTGGTGTTTTGATTCAAAGTTTTGATTTATTTCATAAAGTTTTTGTTTTGAAATATTTCTTATGTTTAAATATATTAGATATTTATTTTGAAAAATTAAAGAAATTTTAGTGGGTTGGTGTGTAATGATTTATTCCATTACACACACCCCACTTACAAAAACTTTGAAATTTTTTTTATTACTTTGCTTCAAAACCGGCCACCCTACTCAATTAGGGTCCTTGTGGGGCTTTTATGCAATTACATAAAGTTTTGATACTTTTGTGTATTTGTATTTTGACCCAAAAGTTTACGTTTTTACGTAAAGGTCCAAAATCACTAAAAGGACAAATTGTTTTGCTCCTTTAATGAAGTTTTAGTTTTTGTGGAAATTTTTGGGTTCTAGTTGTAATTACATGAAGTAGTGAACTTTTGTGTTTTTACAAAGTGACCCCAAAAGTTTAAGTTTTTGCAAAATAGCCCAAAAGTTGAGGTTAATTGCACTATGGCCCAAACAAGTTGAGGTCATAGCATTTTGGCCCAAATTAGGTAGAGAACAAAAATTGTTTTGTCTCTTTAAATGAGAATTGGATTTTCATTTCATTTAGCTCCATTTAAATCAATTCTATGGATACAAAAACCAAATGAAAATGTTGCATTCAAGTTTAATTAGTTAAAGCGTTAATTAATTAAAGAAAGGGTGATTATGAACCTAAGCCTACTATAATTGAGCTATGTGAAAGGCCGTTTCAAATTTGTTTGAACCATGGGAATGTGTAGATTAAATTTTGGTTGTAATTTGATATGATCAATTGTTGTAAAAGAGCATAAGCTCTTCTTTACTTTAAAGTAATTTGATTTGATCAATTGTTGTAAAAGAGCATATGCTCTTATTTACTTTGAAGTACTCCTTTCTTGTTTTATTCGATATGCATGAAATTGGAGTAGTTGGGTCCAACACCCAATAAGACAACACGCCTTAATGTGATTAAACGCGTAACTAAAATCAATCACCATCCCTAGACCGAGATTCAACACTAGGCTCGTGTTGAATCGAATCAAAGGTTCATAGTCATCCTAAGGCCCTAAGGCAACTATATAGTCCATCAATGAATGCAAATCTTATGTTAGTAGTACCATATAGTCTTGCTTTAAAAACCGTTTTAAAAGCATAGTGGGAGTATTATATACTACTAAATCAATCATATGGACCAATAGTTGTAATAGGACCAAAATGTTTTAATTGGATTAAAATGTATGTTTATATGTGATGAGACCTAAAAACCCTCAACCAAACCATTATTAAGTTGATAAGCGAGAGATGCTTTGAATATCTCTTCGTAGGCCTTCCACCGTGGTGGGCTCCAATCGTTTGTGACTCATGCACCGGCTTCACCCTATAATGGGGAAGTACAAAGTATGTGCTTACATTCAGGAGGAGTCCATAAACATATGATGAGGTGAGTGTAGACAACGAGTATGACCAACATGATATAATTCTGAGGTTGTGCTTGAACCTCTACATAAACTAAGCATGGTGGGAATAACTTAACTAAGTGCAATGGTGCCAACATGATATAATTCTGAGGCATTCATTCTCTAGAGGCCAAACTAGATGGGTAATTACAAGAGTTGTAAATGACTAAAGTGTTATTCTCTCATCATTATTTTTGCTAACCAATATGATATAATTCTGAGGTGGGCTTGGTAATGGTGAGTCTCCCATACCCTGCTAAGAGTTCAACAAAACTCTCGAATTCCGATGAGGGATATGGAATTTGCCAAAAATAGTGGGTGGTGCTATTTGATTTAAAGACCCGAATCAAATGGCTTAAAATCAATCAATTTATATTCGTTATGTATTTGTTTACCAATATATATTTGCAAACGCTATCCAAAACTTGACAAAGAAAAGCCGAATGCTTTAATTTTCGGACTTAGTTCTACAATCCCATAGATTGTCTTTAATGGCTTGTAGATGTAACTAAGTAGTCTCATCCTCACAATCTTCCTATTGATAATGTATCATTGGAAGAATATTTTAGATAAGTCTAACATGAGAAGGACAACACTTTTAATGTCATAATTCTTCAAATACAAATTGTTGTATGAAGAATTAAGAGTTGCTTTGAACAACCCTTAATTAACACAAACTTTAGTGCTTGTTTCTTTGTTACATAAACAAGGAACTTTTGAAGTAAGCACAAGGGCATGGACACTTTATGAGCCATGATTCTTCACTTACAAATTGTTGTATGAAGAAATGAGAGTTGCCTTGAACAACTCTTGAAAGTTTGTTATTATGTTTAGAACATAATGGTTGGTTGACAAAAATAGTCCATTTATATGGACTTATGATGATTTTGAATCAATGAGTGTTGAAGTGTTAAAACACTTAACGAGACGGAAACTAGGCAAGGACTTCACCTTTGTGTCCCTATCCTAATGGTTCACTAAGTTTATTGTAAACTATATAGTGAACAATAACCGCACGCTCTCCAAATCGTATGATGTGTATAACATATTTGAAATAAGTTTCAAGAGAGATAGTGGGAGTTTAGGGACCATGACTGTTGTAATCAAAAGGGAAGTCAAATGAAGAAGGCAAAATAACTCCAAGGGAACAAACTTTCTTTATGAAAGGATGGACATTGGAAGGGGTATTTGCAAGAAATGTCTTGCAAGTGTCAAGAACACACCTTTTGAAGGTGTTGTAAAATGTTCTTGAAAAGTTCATAACAGTTGGTTCTTCTACTTGAATGCATGATTCTGTATTAGTAACTATGTTTTACAATTGTTGTAAAAGTGTGCTAATAAGAAGTAGAAGATTAATGAGAGAAGAGAAAGTACTTCACAATCCAAACGTGAATCGAATATAGATCTCTGCGAAAGCGGATTGTACTTACTTCCTGATATGAACTACCAAAGAAATTGGAAAATACTAAAGATTGTCTTTACATTCCAATTTTAAGGAACTTAAATCCGTCACTATAGTAGAGATGGATGAATGTTTTGTTTGACAAAACATTGTTCTTTATTAATCAATAATTAGATTATTGTAATTTAATTGGTTGTCTCTATAGTAGAGATGATGTGGTAGTTTAACTGTTTAGAATACGATGATGCTTAAAACCCAAAAGGTTGCAAGGGAGTGACTAATCCCAACTGAGTTGTGACACCTCTAAAACATAAGTTACGAGTTGGTCATAGATGGATGCTTTGGATCGTTAGATCCGGATCCAATACCTTCTTGTTAAAATTGTATAGAGGCGAAATGTTCGAATCTTTATTCTTTTGGAAAGAAGAAAGAATCACAAAGTTGTTGAGGTTAATTCACTTAGATGTTAGTGGCTATTATCCACAACATAATACTACTCATGTTGTATGACATTCACCGAAGATCACTCTCGGTTGGACTATAGTTTATTTTGAATAAACACAAGTCCGAATACTTTGCAAAAGGTTTCAAAGAATTCAAGAAATGTAAGTAGATGAGTAAGACGTCAAAAGTATTTACCTCCTTAGATTTGATCCAAGGTAAAAGTAACACTTTAGATTAATTTCCTTGAAAAATATCAAGGAAAGTAGCATCGTAAGATAATGAATTTCTCCATTAGGAGAAGAATGAACATGAATAAGATTTAGTTCGTTGGACATTATCAATTACCCATATATATATGATATATACTTCTAAGACAACCTAGTTCCTATACCACAAGCTCCAAGGTTTATAAACCGTCTCAGTTGAATGGTTTGGACAAAATATGGGTTTCCGAAACCATTATTAAGATAGTCTTGATAATATATGTCTAAAACAATAAATCACAAGACAGGTTAGTTGTAGAGATCCATCCATCATGGATCTTAGCAAGCTAGTGGGAGCTATAAGCGTCTTATGAGAAAAGATCAATTGTTTGATTTCTCATAAAGATGTAAATGAATCTTTTGTTTACTAGGTTTACAAAAGATTAGTGGGAGTTGATCATATTCCTAAATTTGAATATATATACATGATATATATTAATTTTGAAAATGAAAGGAATTCTTCATCGTTAAAGTTATGACTTTAAACATTCTATAATGATAGAATGTATATGGGAGACATAGTCTATATACATGGGATGGAAATCTATAATGATAGATTTCAAGATATAATTGGATTATATCAATCCCTAAAATAGACAATGAGATGCTAGGAAGTTTCTCATATGATGATAAACTTCAATTAGAATGACAATTCTAGTGAGACTAGGAAGTTGTTCTTCTCAAAGGGAATGTAACCTTTGACTCCCAAAGAAATAATGCATAAATAGAATCCTTTATGCATACGCAGAAAGGTGATTTATGTATTTCATATTGTATGAAAACATTGATATAAGTTGTACCTAAAACGGTACAAGATGATATCAGTGCAAGCCCAGGATCAGAACCATGGCAACTGTCAAGTGAATCCTTAGGTATTTAAGAAATACTAAGGATGGATTCCTCAAGAATGAGGAAGAATTAGAGTAACGTAATGGAAGCGTAAATGTATTAGATTATGAATCTAATCCATCATAGAATATCTCTTCATTATGAATGAAGTGATAATGAGATATCTCTTTATTATGACTAAAGAGATATTTGGGTGGAAACGTTAAAAGTAATGACTTTAATGTGTTCCATCATGTATGCAAAATATATTGCCATATAGAAGCTTACAACATTGTTGTTTGGATGGGAAAGTTCATTCATGAACTCTCCATTCGGTTCCAACCAGAAAGTGTATGACACTAATGGGGCGATAGCTCAAGCCAGGGAATCAAGGTCTCATCAAGGTCCGAACTCAAATGAGAGACTGAACCACATGATTGAGAATCATGTATAATGGTGACGTCGTTATTCTCAAGGTTGCTTCTATGGATAACATATAGATATCCATTGTTTAGGCCTACTACTCAGCCATTTATGAAATGACTACAGAAGAGGTATCATCACTGATGACTAAGCTGATTGGCTCTAGTGCAAGTGGGAGATTGTTGGAAATGTGCCCTAAAACCAATCATATGATGATACTTTATGGACATTTCACATGTTAAACTAATCTAGTTTAATATTAAGGGCAAACATTATTGTTTGAGCCGTCTCATATAAATGTTATATGCTTAAACGATAAGTCCAAGGAATATGTGATTGGAAGAATGCGATCTAAAGAAGTTAGATTCATGAGACCATTCTTTCGTTGACACATCCTAAACGTTCCTGATCATAGGATTGTCAATTGGGCATTGACAGTCCGTTAAGATCAGTACGTGCTATGTCTTCTCTCAGGGAGAGTGACTAGTCTCGAGTCATTGGTGTGTGTGACATCACGACAAGTACGTAGGTGCTCAATAGAGAATGAGTTCACTGAACACGATCAACGAAGAGTTCTCATATTCATGTCACATGAGAACTCATGGTTGGGATAATGCAAATTAGTCTTTTGACCTGAGGCATCACAGTTGTCTTGTGGTTAGGTCCTTAATCTTTGATTATGTCAAAGTCACTCCATCAGGAGGGTGTCCATGGCATCGTTGGGGTTAAGCCACTTAGCCATGGAGGCAAGTGAATGCGCAACAAGGGATCTCTAACCTTCAAACTGTTTGAGGGAGAATACTCTATGATATGATTAAGAATCTTTGGCCAAAGTATGAATGAGATTTAGGAATGTGTTCCAAATCACATTCAAGGTAATCATATAAGCACAAGACTCACATTGGATAGTAGACATGAATAAACTATCAAACCAAACAATGTGGTCAAGAGTATTGTATTAGAGAAAGACCGTATTGCATTTGTAATCCTAAAACTGAATAGGTTCTCCACCTCTTCTGATTAGCTTGGGTAACCATGACATGCTGCTAGGCGTCAACCATGGTTTGTGGAAGCCCTAAAAGTGTATTATCACTAACGGGAGAATTGAAAGTAAGTTTCAATTCACAATCGATTAGAAAGAGTTTTAATCGCCCACTGCCTCGCTAAAAGGAACCTAATGGATCGTTCACCGAGTAAGGTAGAGTTTGAAGAAACAACGGAGATGAGTAAGAATAATTAAATGGTTTAATTATTTATCTAAGGCTAGGATTAATTAATATGTTAATTAATCAAACGAATAAGTTCGTTAAAGACCTCGGGTTAGTTTTGGGCCGCAAGGCCCAATGGGATTTGAATGTCAAGCCCATTAACTCAAGTTGTATGACAACTTGAATAAACAAAGGGCTTGAAAGCCCAATAAACCCTATAGGCTTGCCATGTTAGAAGAATAGGGCTTTTGGTCCATTAGGTCACTTATTTGAAGGGACTATATAAAAGACTTTATAGCCTAAAATTTAGATATGGTAATTTTTGGGGAAAGGATGAGAACACAAGCTCTCCTTTCTCTCTAAAATTTAGGCCACCTTGGAGGGATCATCTAGCAATCAAACTCCTCCAAGGTCACTCATTTCTTCTTCATTATGCCTTGGTGATGAATCATTAGAGGTTCTCAATTTTGGGAACTTGGAGAAACCTTTTCATCCACCCAAATCCATGGATCTAAGATGCAAGGAATGAAGGCCCTCTCTTTGGGTGATTAGCCTTTGCTTATGCAAAGAGGAATCTACAAAGGTATTGATTTCTCAACTCACTTTGTTTTGAGTTGAGTCTTGGTTCACCTATCTACTAGGCTTTGAATTTCATGGGTAAATGTTTTGTTTTTAAGTGCATACAAGCATGATTCCGCCTTTAATTGTTAATTGCATGCTATTGATGTTGCTTAAATGAACATGTTTTTACAAATCTTCCTTCAAGAAGTTCATTGATTCAAAAGTTTACATGCTTTGGCATGATCGTCTGGGTCACCCAGAATCTACCATGATGCGTAGAATCATTACCAACTTTAATGGACATCCATTATTAAGCAGACACATTGTTATCTCAAATGATAACCCTTGCAAGACTTGTTTTCAAGGGAAGTTGGTAATTAGACCATCACAACTAAAGGTTGATGTTGAATCCCCATCATTTTTGCAAAGAATTCAAGGGGATATTTGTGGGTCTATTCAACCATCTTATGGACCATTTTGATATTTTATGGTTTTGGTTGATGCATCTACCCGATGGTCACATGATTATCTCTTGTCTACTTGGAATGTAGCTTTTGCGAGACTTCTTAGTCAGATAATTAAGTTGTGAGCACAGTTCCCAGATTACCCCATTAAGTCAATCCGACTTCATAATGCTGGTGAATTTACTTCTCAAACTTTCGATGATTACTACATGACATTGGGCATTGATGTCGAACTCCCCGTTCCTTATGTCCATACTCAAAATGGTTTAACAGAAGCATCAAGCGGCTTCAGTTAATAGTTCGCACTCTGCTCATGAAAATAAAATTACCAGTTTCTGCATGGGGACATACCATCTTACATGCTACATCATTGGTTCGATTAAGACCTATAGCCAACCATCAATACTCATTAGTACAACTTGTGTTTAGGCATCAGCCAAACATTTCACATTTATACATTTTTGGTTGTGTTGTTTATGTACCTATTGCACCACCACAACGAACTAAAATGGGACCTCAGCGCAGACTGGGAATTTACGTGGGTTTTGATTCACCATCTATCATTCGATATTTGGAACCCTTGACAGGTGATATGTTTACAGCTCGTTTTACTAATTGTCACTTTGATGAGACAGTCTTCCCTTCGTTAGGGGGAGAAAAGACCATTCCAGAATAACGGAAATAACTAACATAGGTTGTTCCCACCTTATCTCATTTTGATCCACGTAGCACTCAATGTGAAAATGATCGTTAATCTTCAAAGTATTGCCAATCAAATGCCAGATGCATTTAATGATGCTATGAAAGTGACAAAATCACATATACCAGCTGCAAATGCACCTGCAAGAAATGATGTCTCTGTTGGACAAAATAAAGTGGCAGCGAATGATTCATCTGGTACACACCTAAAGCGTGGTAGACCTCTAGGTTCAAAAGATTCAGCCGCTCGAAAGAGAAAGTCGAGGGCACAACTGAATCCAAATGAAATCATTCAAGAAGAAAAAATGAATTATACATCGACAATTCATGATTCTGTACTTTCAGAAGAAGAAAAAATGTCCTTGATGAGACACATGTACCTGAAGAAACAGAGGTACATGAAAGCACAGAAATCTCTATAAATTATGCTTGAACTAATGAATTGTGGGATTGGAATGAAATAATCATCGATGGCATGTTCGCATTTGTGGTAGCCACAGAAATAATATTAAGTAATGATCTTGAGCCCCACTCTGTTGATGAATGCAAACAGAGACAAGATTGGTCTAAGTGGAAAGATGTAATCCATGCAGAATTAAATTCCTTGGAAATGCGAAATGTTTTTGGACCAGTAGTCCAAACCTCACCTGGCGTAAAACCCTGTGGGTTACAAATGGATATTCACAAGGAAACACAATGAGAACAATAAGATTGCAAGATATAAAGCACGACTCGTTGCACAAGGTTTTTCGCAAAGACCTAGAATTGATTATGAGGAGACATACTCTTCTGTAATGGACGCAATTATGTTCCGTTACTTAATAAGTTTAGTGGTTTCAGAAAAACTTGACTACGACTTATGGATGTCATCACCGTGTATCTATATGGAGAATTAGATGCTGACATATATATGAAAGTCTCAGAAGGATTTAAGTTGCCTGAAACAACTAACAAACAACGACGTATTCTTTCAATCAAATTAAGGCGATCATTGTATGGGCTGAAACAATATTGACGAATATGGTATAATCATCTCAATGAGTCTTTGATTAAAGAAGGATATATCAACAATGTCATTTGCCCTTGTGTGTTCATTAAGAAATCCAACTCTAGATTTGCTATAGTGGCAGTATATGTCGATGATATAAACCTAGTTGGAACCTTTGAAGAACTCAATAAAACTGTTGAATATCTAAAAAGTGAATTTGAAATAAAAGACCTTGGAAAAATAAAATTTTGTCTCGACTTGCAGATCGAGCATTGTGCTAGTGGAATTTTGGTCCACCAATTAGCTTACATTGAAACAATCATGAAGCAATTTAGCATGGACAAGGCTTATCCACTCAGCACACCAATGGTCATTCATTCTCTGGACATTAAGAAAGATCCATTCCGTCCAAAAGAAGATGATGAAATGGTCCTTGGTCCAGAAGTACCATATCTGAGCACAATAGGTGCTTTATTGTATTTAGCACAATGTACTAGACTAGATATAGCTTTATTAGTCAACCTGTTAGCAAGGTATAGCTTTGCTCCAACAATTCGTCATTAGAAAGGAGTCAAAGATGTATTGCGATACCTTTGTGGAATAACAAACATGGGTCTCTTCTACTCAAAGAAATCCACAAATGACCTAGTCCTTGTTAGATATGCAGATGTTGGTTTTCTCTCTAATATGCATAAAGCCTGCTCACAAAATGGATATGTGTTTAATAATGGAGATACAACAATCTTTTGGCGCTCAACAAAGCAAACATTAGTTGCTACATCTTTAAATCACTCAGAAATACTTGCTTTACATGAAGCAAGTCGTGAATGTTCTTGGTTAAGATCAATGATCCATCATATTCGGAATTTATGTGGTCTAATTTCAAAGACAGACACTCTAACTATCATTCATGAAGATAATGCAACCTGTGTTGCCCAAATGAAGGAAAGATTCATCAAGGGCGATAAGACCAAACACATATCTCCAAAGTTTTTCAGTGCACATGAGCTTCAGAAGGCTAAAGTTATTGAAGTCAGACAAATCCATTCCAATGAAAATCTGGCAGACCTGTTCACCAAATCTCTACCAAAATGCACGTTTCAGAAGATAATGCAGTGTATCAGATTACGTCGACTTACCAAACAGCTAAATTTGGAAAATGCGGAATCAGGGGGAGCATCCATGATACATGCATGTTGTACTCTTTTTCCTTCGATTAGGATTTTTTCCACTGGGTTTTTCCCATCAAGGTTTTAACGAGGCAACATAAGCATAACAATCCAAGAAAAGTTGTACTCTTTTTCCTTCGCTATGATTTTTTCCCATTGGATTTTTTCGAGCAATGTTTTAACGAGGCAACTGATGTTGATATGTGGGCATCCAAGGGGGAGTGTTGAAAATACTGTTGGGTTAATGAATGCCCACAGTGATATTGAAAACATTGGTAGGTTTTTCAATACCCACATTGTGATATCCCGTCCCGAAACTATCGAACCGTACGTGTGAAATGACCATTTTACCCCTAGTTTGTTCTATTATGTTTTTGGTGTTTAGTGTGGTGTGGACATGTGTGGGGGTCACACACACACATTCACACTTGCTTTCTCTCCCTCTCCCTCTGACTTTCCTCTCTCTCTCTCCCCCGAGCTCCATTTCTCCTTCTTCCCTCTGTAAACGTACGGACACACACACACACACCCTAAAACGTCACAGATCGAGGGATCCAAGACTACCATTGAACTCGTGGAGCTGAGAGGAGTCTAGTGGTGCCATTTTCAGGTAAGAATCTCGACGTTTTCACGTCGATTTCACAAGGTCCGTTTTGGGTCACTATTCATGCAAACCTAATCTAGTATGTTTTTGGACATTTTAAGCTTGTAGAGGTGTTAGTGAGGTTCCCAGGAGCTTGGGAGTGCTTCGTTGGGTGAATTTGGACGTCGGGAAAGCTTGGTTCAAAGTTGGCCGAACTTGGATCGTTGTTGCAGGTGAGATTCTTTGATTTTTAGGCCTTAAAACTAGTCTAACGTGAATCTACTAGTCTTAAGCTTCATTTTGGTATAAAGAACGTGAAAAATGGTTGAAAAACGAGTGAGAAAACAAAGTTGGAAAATTTTGCAGTTTTCCGGCGACGGCGCCGGCGCCGGCGCCGGTGGCTCGCCGGAGAAGACAGGGGAATATTCCGTTAGGGTTTGACGGAATATTCCTAACGGACAGTAACGGCGTCAGTCAAGGTTAACGGAATATTCCAGGGAATATTCCTGACGGCGTCACTTGACGCCGTCAGCGTGCAGGTCACGTGGCCGCGCGTGGGGGCGCGTGGACTCGTGTCTGTGCTGGCGCGTGGGGGCGCGTGACGTGTCCAAAAATTATTTTAAAAATATGGTTGTGATCGTGAGGTTGTGTAGATCACGTTGGTATATTCATTTGTCCATTTTGAGCAATGTATGAGAAGTTATTTTGAACGGACGGTTATGTGCTTTAAAGTTAACGTTTTTGTAGTTAATTCGCATATAGGTGACACGTATCCCGAAGACGAGCGTGCACATTCGAGGCAGGGGGGCTACGACCCTTCTACATATCAGTGAGTGGGCTTTTGTTTTCCGTATATACCTATATACATGTTATTTCCCAGAAATTAATATAAATGCCTCGTTTTACGCTATTAATTTTATATGATTGATGCTTATACATGATTAGTGGTATATGAGTTGGGTTATATATTTATTCTTACGTCATTTACATGTATGTTGGTGCTGTGGCGGCCCAGGTAAGTGCCAGGTGAGCATGGTTTATCATTTGCATTAAATAGCGATTAGAGGTGCTTAGAGAGCTCATAACCTGCACCCCCGGTGTTAGTGCTCCCGCCAGAGTAGGGCATAGTCCTTCACGTGTCGTTCACCTCCTGCACCACACGCTCAGCTTGAATTCAAGTTAGGTGCACAGTCTTGTCGTACAGACCACTATAGGTGGTTCCGACTCGTAGGTGACCCGCGATTATTCGCACAGCCTTCACGTGATCGTAGCACTAGAGCGTTTATATGTATTGCACCCAGGCTTGTCGTACAGACCACTATAGGTGGTTCCGACTCGTGGGCAGGTTTAGTGTTTGAGTTGTGATTTGAGCTCTAGATTCAGCCGTACAGGTCACTTAGGGGACTCCGGCTGCCAGATTATTATAATATTGATGTGATATACATACCTAAGCACTTGCATGTTATTATGAGGCCTTGAGCATGTTGGCATACCCTTGAGTATACTTGGCATATCTATACCTACGTTTATATGTTTATTTTCTGGGAAGTATACAGGTTTTACGGCGAGGGGTTATAGTATGTTTTATGAAATGGTTTTCTAAGAGATTTGTTTTGCCCACTCACGCTTTTGTTTTTGCGCCCCTCCAGGTTCTAGTAGCCTAGCGGGTCCGGTGGTTTTCTCGGAGGACGTCTCGGCATTCTGACAGATACTCACCTACGTAGGGTCACCTTCGGGTGTACTTTTGTTGTATTGTTTCTTTTGGACTGCTGTTGGCCTTAGGCTCTGAATTCAGTGTCGTATTTGTGCTAGCACATATTCTATCACTCTATAATTGCTAGTTTTTAAATTATTCGCACTTTTATTTTACTGTTTTAGCTTCCGCACTGTGCACATGGCTACGTCACTTCCACGTGACGGCCAGCATGCCCTGATCTCGGTCGGGGTGTGTCAGTTTGGTATCAGAGCTTAGGTTTGGCAGTCCTGTGTCTTTTGTGAGTATTCTAATGGTTTTGGTGCCTTCTGTCAGAATTATGCCGCCTCGTCGGGAACCACGCCGTTCAGATGAGTCTAGTTTCCCCGATATCACTCAGCTGGGGGAAGCTATTGCTACTGCTATCCAGGCAGCTATCCGCCCTCCCCAGAGGACTCCTCTGGAAACTATGTACAACCTGAAATTGGATAAATTCCACGGTCACGAGGGGCACGAGGCCGCGGAGCGTTGGTTGGAGCATATTGAGAAGACTTTTCGAGTGTTGAACAACCAGGGGAATCTCCCTGTGGAGAGATGGGTCGAGACTACTTCATGGTTCCTGGGTACGGAGTCTGCATCCTGGTGGGAGCAGGAGCTTTGTAGTTTGACTCCAGCCGAGAAGACGGACTGGAATGTTTTCATTAGGCTATTTAAGAGGAGATTCGTGCCCCCAGAGTATATTGATCGCAAGAAACAGGAATTCACTGAATTGAAACAGCGGAAGATGTCTGCGAATGAGTATTATCGGAAGTTTACCGACTTGTCTCGCTACCACCCTGAGATTGCTAGTAACCCAGCGGAGATGCTTCGCCGTTTTCGCATCGGCACTAAGAAGAAGTGGTGTTCGATGTCGACCTCCACTCATTGTGATACATACCAGGAGTTCTACGAGGTTTTGTTGAGAGTCGAGGACTCTGAGAATATGACGAGTGAGAGTGATGAGAATGAGAAGAGTGGTAATCAGAAGAAGGACGACAAAGGTAAAGGTCAGGCATCGCTCGGGCCTCGTCAGACTCAAAACTTCAAGAGGGGTGGTAACAGCTCTAGTTCTTCTAGTGGTGGTTTCAGCGCCACAGGTCAGGGACGAGGAGGTAGATTTACTGGTGGCCTTCGAGGCCAGAGACAGGGGGACGGTGGTCGAGGTAGGGCCCCACTTTGCCGAAGGTGTAATAATCGGCACACTGGCGAGTGTAGGCGGGGCAGTAGTGGTTGTTTCACTTGCGGGCAGTTAGGGCATCGAGCCGCGCAATGTCCCCAGGGTCAGCAGCAGAGACCGCAGCAGACTTTTCTACCACCACCTGCCCCTATCCAGCAGATTCAAGGTCCTAATGGTTACGGACAGGCAGGTCGGGGTGGTGCCTACCACTACCAGGGTGATGCTGTTCCCTATGCCTCGGGACAATATCAGTATCCTCAGGACCCCTACTCCCAGGGTGGTTACCCTCAGTATTCGGGCGGCTATATGCCGTATCCTCCTGCTCCAGCCGGCAGTTCTCAATGGTATCAGGGAGGACAGATTCAGACAGGAGAGATTGCTACCAGTAGTGCAGGGTCTTCGAGACAGACCGGTCAGCCCAGTCAAGGGCGTGGTACGCAGAGTCGTGGTGCTCAGGCGAGCAGAGGTCGTGGCGGACGGCAGCAGGGCCAGGGGCGTATACACAACATTTCTCTGCAAGATGCTCAGAACAACCCGGATCTGATTATGGGTACGTTAAATATTCTTGGTTATTTTGCTAGAGTTTTAATTGATTGTGGAGCTACACATTCTGTGATTTCTCATACATTTGCTCAAGTGACGCAACCTCGCCCCACACCTCTAGGGTACGATTTAGAGTTCGCTATGCCTAGAGGGGAGAGATGTATTGTGGATCGTGTGTACCCAGGTTGTCCAGTGATAGTTGAGGGCGTGGTTATGCCAGCTGATCTTATCCCGTTAGATATTGTTGATTTCGATGTGATTTTGGGCGCGGATTGGTTGCACCCTAACCGTGCCAATATTGATTGTTACGGGAAGATAGTTACATTTCGTCGTCCTGGACTACCCGTGGTTACCTTTGTTGGGGAGCAGAGTGGGGTGAGACATGGTGTTATTTCGGCGCTATGAGCGAAAAAGTTGTTGACTAAGGGTTGTCAAGGGTATTTAGCCCATGTGGTGTTGGATGAGGCTCCTCCTTGTGGTGTTGAGGACGTGAGGGTCGTCCGACACTTTCCAGATGTTTTCCCCGAGGATTTGCCTGGGTTACCACCAGATCGAGATTTGGAGTTCACTATCGAGTTGCTTCCAGGTACTAATCCTATTTCTTTGACTCCTTATCGTATGGCACCTGCGGAATTAAGGGAATTAAAGGTGCAGCTGCAGGAATTAGTGGATAAGGGTTTTATTCAGCCTAGTACTTCGCCTTGGGGCTCTCCAGTATTGTTTGTGAGGAAGAAAGACGGAACTTTAAGGCTGTGTATCGATTACAGGCAATTGAACCGGGTGACGATTAAAAACCGCTATCCGTTGCCTCGTATCGACGATTTATTCGATCAGCTTAGAGGTGCTTGTGTGTTCTCTAAGATTGACTTGAGGTCTGGGTACTATCAGCTGAAGATTAATAGGGATGACGTTCCTAAGACGGCGTTCAGGACTCGTTATGGTCATTACGAGTTTCTGGTTATGCCGTTTGGGTTGACGAATGCACCGGCAGCTTTTATGGATTTAATGAACCGGGTTTTCCAGCCTTACTTGGATAGGTTCGTGATTGTTTTTATCGATGATATTCTGGTGTATTCTAAGTCGAAGGCGGAGCATGTTCGACATCTTACCTTGGTGTTGAAAAGGTTGAGGGAACATCAATTATATGCTAAGTTTAGCAAGTGCCAGTTTTGGCTAAATCAAGTAGCGTTTCTGGGGCATGTTATTTCTGCTCAGGGTATTCTGGTTGACCCTCAGAAGGTTGCGGCGGTGGAGAATTGGGAGCAACCGCGAACCGTCACCGAGGTGAGAAGTTTCCTTGGCTTGGCGGGGTATTATCGGAGATTTGTTAAAGATTTCTCGATGATTGCCTTACCATTGACGAGACTAACGAGGAAAGATGTTAAATTCGAGTGGGACGATAGGTGTGAACAGAGTTTCCAACAGTTGAAGCGTTGTCTCACTCAAGCACCTGTTCTGGCACTCCCGGACGATAGTGGTGATTTCGAGGTTTATAGCGATGCTTCCTTGAATGGTCTGGGATGTGTGTTGATGCAGCATGGTAGGGTGATTGCTTATGCTTCACGTCAGTTAAAACCCCATGAGTTGAATTACCCTACTCATGATTTGGAGTTGGCCGCTATCATTTTTGCGTTGAAGTTGTGGAGACACTATCTTTATGGTGAGAAGTGTAGGATCTTTACTGATCATAAGAGTCTCCAGTATCTTTTTACCCAGAAAGAACTTAATCTTCGTCAGCGGAGGTGGGTGGAGTTGCTCAGCGATTACGACTGCACGATTGATTATCACCCTGGTCGTGCGAATGTAGTTGCCGATGCGCTTAGTCGGAAGTCTCAAGGCCGCATTAATGCGTTGTATGCAAGCCGTATTCCTCTTTTGGCGGACTTGCGTGCTACAGGAGTGAGGTTAGAAGCAGAAGATCGAGATGTGGCTTTACTTGCTAATTTTCAAGTTAGGCCCATCTTAGTTGATCGGGTGCTTGTAACCCAAGCAACTGATGAGCAGACTCAAGAATTAATCCAAGCTCGAGAACAAGGTAGGAGGAGAGACCTCAGGGTACGTGAATCGGATGGCATGTTGATGCAAGAAGGAAGAATGTTCGTGCCGAATGTTGTGGATTTAAAGAAGGAAATTTTGGATGAAGCACATATCTCGGCTTACGCCATGCATCCAGGAGCTACTAAAATGTATCATACCATTCGACCATTTTATTATTGGCCGGGTATGAAGAGGGAGATAGCCGAGTATGTGAGTAGGTGTGCCATTTGTCAGCAGGTTAAGGCGGAAAGGAAAAAGCCGTTTGGATTGTTGCAGCCGCTTCCCGTTCCCGAGTGGAAATGGGAAAATATCACCATGGACTTTGTGTACAAGCTCCCGCGTACACATAACGGTTTTGACGGCATTTGGGTGATCGTTGATCGACTCACAAAGTCCGCACATTTTATTCCAGTAAGAGAGAGGTATTCTTTGAGTCGATTAGCGGAGTTGTTCATCTCGAAGATAGTGAAGTACCATGGTGTCCCGGTGAGTATTATCTCGGATCGTGATCCACGGTTCACATCTAAGTTTTGGGTGGCTTTCCAGGAAGCTTTGGGTACAAGACTACTCTACAGTACGGCGTATCATCCGCAGACAGACGGGCAGTCTGAGAGGACTATACAGACTTTGGAGGATATGTTGCGAACTTCGGTGTTGCAATTTGGTGATGCTTGGCACCAGCGGTTGGATTTGATGGAATTTGCCTATAATAATAGTTTTCATTCAAGCATTGGCATGGCGCCGTTTGAAGCATTGTATGGTAGAGCTTGTCGCACACCGTTGTGTTGGTCAGAAGTCGGAGAAAGAGTTTTAGTGGGTCCGGAGATCGTTGAGGAAACTACTCAGAACGTCCAGGTAATCAAGACTAATCTGAAAGCAGCTCAGGATAGACAGAAAAGCTCAGCGGATCAGCATGCTACGGACAGAGTGTATGAGGTCGGAGATTGGGTATTTTTGAAGCTTTCGCCGTGGAGAGGTGTAGTGAGATTTGGGAAGAAAGGCAAGTTAAGTCCACGGTACATCGGACCATACATGGTCGTGGAGCGAGTTGGTGAGGTAGCTTACCGGTTGGAGTTACCTCCGGAGCTAGCCAGAGTGCATAACGTTTTCCACGTGTCTATGCTCCGACATTATGTTGCTGATCCATCACATGTGATACCTCCTCAACCGTTAGAAATTAACCCAGATTTGACATACGACGAGGAACCGGTGACGATTATTGTTTGGAAAGAGAAGGTTCTGCGGAACAAGACGGTGAAATTAGTGAAGGTTTTGTGGAGGAACCATTCAGTTGAGGAAGCGACGTGGGAGACAGAAGATCGGATGAGGGATTTGTATCCTAGATTATTCTTTGGTTACTAGGGGTCGTTTTCGGTTGTTTTGAATTTCGGGACGAAATTCTAATAAGGTGGGTAGGTTGTGATATCCCGTCCCGAAACTATCGAACCGTACGTGTGAAATGACCATTTTACCCCTAGTTTGTTCTATTATGTTTTTGGTGTTTAGTGTGGTGTGGACATGTGTGGGGGTCACACACACACATTCACACTTGCTTTCTCTCCCTCTCCCTCTGACTTTCCTCTCTCTCTCTCCCCCGAGCTCCATTTCTCCTTCTTCCCTCTGTAAACGTACGGACACACACACACACACCCTAAAACGTCACAGATCGAGGGATCCAAAACTACCATTGAACTCGTGGAGCTGAGAGGAGTCTAGTGGTGCCATTTTCAGGTAGGAATCTCGACGTTTTCACGTCGATTTCACAAGGTCCGTTTTGGGTCACTATTCATGCAAACCTAATCTAGTATGTTTTTGGACATTTTAAGCTTGTAGAGGTGTTAGTGAGGTTCCCAGGAGCTTGGGAGTGCTTCGTTGGGTGAATTTGGACGTCGGGAAAGCTTGGTTCAAAGTTGGCCGAACTTGGATCGTTGTTGCAGGTGAGATTCTTTGATTTTTAGGCCTTAAAACTAGTCTAACGTGAATCTACTAGTCTTAAGCTTCATTTTGGTATAAAGAACGTGAAAAATGGTTGAAAAACGAGTGAGAAAACAAAGTTGGAAAATTTTGCAGTTTTCCGGCGACGGCGCCGGCGACGGCGCCGGCGACGGCGGCGCCGGCGGCGGTGGCTCGCCGGAGAAGACAGGGGAATATTCCGTTAGGGTTTGACGGAATATTCCTAACGGACAGTAACGGCGTCAGTCAAGGTTAACGGAATATTCCAGGGAATATTCCTGACGGCGTCACTTGACGCCGTCAGCGTGCAGGTCACGTGGCCGCGCGTGGGGGCGCGTGGACTCGTGTCTGTGCTGGCGCGTGGGGGCGCGTGACGTGTCCAAAAATTATTTTAAAAATATGGTTGTGATCGTGAGGTTGTGTAGATCACGTTGGTATATTCATTTGTCCATTTTGAGCAATGTATGAGAAGTTATTTTGAACGGACGGTTATGTGCTTTAAAGTTAACGTTTTTGTAGTTAATTCGCATATAGGTGACACGTATCCCGAAGACGAGCGTGCACATTCGAGGCAGGGGGGCTACGACCCTTCTACATATCAGTGAGTGGGCTTTTGTTTTCCGTATATACCTATATACATGTTATTTCCCAGAAATTAATATAAATGCCTCGTTTTACGCTATTAATTTTATATGATTGATGCTTATACATGATTAGTGGTATATGAGTTGGGTTATATATTTATTCTTACGTCATTTACATGTATGTTGGTGCTGTGGCGGCCCAGGTAAGTGCCAGGTGAGCATGGTTTATCATTTGCATTAAATAGCGATTAGAGGTGCTTAGAGAGCTCATAACCTGCACCCCCGGTGTTAGTGCTCCCGCCAGAGTAGGGCATAGTCCTTCACGTGTCGTTCACCTCCCGCACCACACGCTCAGCTTGAATTCAAGTTAGGTGCACAGTCTTGTCGTACAGACCACTATAGGTGGTTCCGACTCGTAGGTGACCCGCGATTATTCGCACAGCCTTCACGTGATCGTAGCACTAGAGCGTTTATATGTATTGCACCCAGGCTTGTCGTACAGACCACTATAGGTGGTTCCGACTCGTGGGCAGGTTTAGTGTTTGAGTTGTGATTTGAGCTCTAGATTCAGCCGTACAGGTCACTTAGGGGACTCCGGCTGCCAGATTATTATAATATTGATGTGATATACATACCTAAGCACTTGCATGTTATTATGAGGCCTTGAGCATGTTGGCATACCCTTGAGTATACTTGGCATATCTATACCTACGTTTATATGTTTATTTTCTGGGAAGTATACAGGTTTTACGGCGAGGGGTTATAGTATGTTTTATGAAATGGTTTTCTAAGAGATTTGTTTTGCCCACTCACGCTTTTGTTTTTGCGCCCCTCCAGGTTCTAGTAGCCTAGCGGGTCCGGTGGTTTTCTCGGAGGACGTCTCGGCATTCTGACAGATACTCACCTACGTAGGGTCACCTTCGGGTGTACTTTTGTTGTATTGTTTCTTTTGGACTGCTGTTGGCCTTAGGCTCTGAATTCAGTGTCGTATTTGTGCTAGCACATATTCTATCACTCTATAATTGCTAGTTTTTAAATTATTCGCACTTTTATTTTACTGTTTTAGCTTCCGCACTGTGCACATGGCTACGTCACTTCCACGTGACGGCCAGCATGCCCTGATCTCGGTCGGGGTGTGTCACACATAGTAACGTGGACTTTGGAAATGAAGGAGATCGTGTTTTTCAAAAGTTGTGTGCTGGAGTTGCTCTATAAATAGAGCACTCCGTGTACTATCAAAATACAGAGTAAGAAAAAAAAGATCAATAACATCATTATCTATTCCTACCTCCTTTATTTGTCATCCTCTTGTGCTATAGTTACAATGTAGTATTTTACACCTGTTTCGCTCCTGTTACTAGTAAAGGTTATATCTCTAAGTTTGACCTATTTATAACATACTTTAATTTTTCTCTTTCACAGTGCAACCCAGAAGCAAGACTCCAAATCTACAAAGCTATTCAATTTCACATATATTGTCATACCAAATTCAAATTAATTCAACAACAAAAAGATTTGTGAAATCTATCTTATTCTTTATAACTTTTTATTGTTTATCTCTATCTTTCCTCTCTTATTTAAGTGTTGTGTCTTTAAATTTTTTTATTTATTGATTCTCTCTATTAAATTTAATAGTATAGATGACAAGGTTATCATGCAACGATTAATGTTCTACATATTTAGAAGTACTTTTAGAATGACTGAAAACGTTTTTGGTGAAAGTGTTTTTAGGTTCCAAAAGCACTATAAGTGAAATTTTGGAAGAATCACCAATTATGTATTGCTTACAAGAAATACTTCAAGTTCCTTTTGAGGATTTAGGTTCCAAAAGCACTATAAGTGAAATTTTGGAAGAATCACTGATTATGTATTTCTTGCAGGAAATACTTCAAGTTCCTTTTGAGGATCCAATTACATTTTAACTAAGCATTGATTCTAAAAACACTTTCATTAAAAGTGTCTTCAATCATTTTCAAAAAACTTTCAAACACATCATTGATGTGGTAAAAACTAAAACACAAATTAAGCCCTATAAATTATACAATCGTAGTATGAGTAAGTAGGGATCGTTCTATTCGAGGGATTAGAAGGGATGTTAATCAACACAAATTAAACTTAAAAAACTGAAAACTAAGTTAAACTAACATTAAAACAATGAGGGAAGAGATAAACTTAAAAAACTGAAAACTAAGTTAAACTAACATTAAAACAATGAGGGGAGAGATTTTGTGACAGCCCGTCCCAGAAATATCAAAAACGTACGCGTGAAAAGACTATTTTGCCCCTAGTTCGATTTCGTCACGTTTATTGGTCGTTTTTGTGTTGTGTTGGCTTGTTTTGGGCCACACACTCACACTCCCTCACCCCATACCTTCTGTCCATTTCCCTGTGATTGTCCCGAGTCCCCATTTCCCTTCCCATTTCCTTCGAACATACGAACACACACCCAAAACCAACTAAACTTCCACAGATCGAGGAAACCAAGACCATTTTCGAGCTCGTGAGGATGGTAGGAGTCCAGCCATACCATTTTCAGGTGAGAACTCCATCGTTTTCACGTCGATTCAACGATGTCCGATTTGAGGTACTATTCATGCAAACGTAATTTCTCACGATTTAGGAAATTTCAAGCTTGTAGAAAGCTTGGTGAGGTCCCAAGGAGGCTCGGAGTAGTTCGTTTGAAGGAATTGGACGTCGGGATCACTGGTTTCGAAGTTGGCCGGAGTTGGGTTGTTTTCACAGGTGAGATTTCGTGGTTTTTAACCCTTGAAAGTGGTATGATTGTGTTCCTCTAGTTCTAAGCTTCATTTTGGTACCAATTTTGTGAAATTTGGGTGAAAAACGAAGAAGATATCGAAGTTTGAAAATTTTCCAGTTTTCCGGCGCCGGCGATGGCGCCGGAGGCTCGCCGGAGAAGGTGACGGAATATTCCGTCAAGTCTGACGAAATATTCCTAACGCCGTTGACGGAATCTGCCAAAACTGACGGAATATTCCCTACGGCGTCAGTTGACGCCGTCAACGTGCTAGGCACGTGCCTGCGCGTGGCCGACGCGTGTGGCCGTGCCTTGGTCGGCGCGTGGGGGTGTGTGCGGCGATGAAAAAATTATTTTAAAAATATGGGGATGTTCGTGAGGTCGAGTAGATCACGTTGGTGTATTCATACACCCCATTTGAGCATTGTATGAGAAGTGATTTCTAAAGCGTGGTTATGTGCTTTAAAATTAACGTTTTTATAGTTATTTCGCATATAGGTGAGACGTATCCCGAGGACGAGCGTGGTCACTCTACGACCCTTCCACATACCAGTGAGTGGGCTTTTGGTTTTCCGTATATACCTATATACTTATATTTTCCCAGAAATTGATTTAAATTTTACTAGTTATATGCCATGCATTATGTTATCGTCATTTATGCATCATTAGTTGCTTTATTGGGCATATATATTTATATACATATGCATATTTGATGCTGTGGACGCACGGTAAGTGCCAGGTAAGTGTTAATCATGTTTATATTCAGTAGCGATTTGTGATGCTTAGAGAGCTCATAACCTGCACCCCCGGTGTTAGTGCTCCCGCCCAGAGTAGGGCACAATCCTTCACGTGATGTTCACCTCCCGCACCACACGCTCAGCTTGGATCCAAGTTAGGTGCACAGTCCTGTCGTACAGACCACATTAGGTGGTTCCGACTCGTAGGTGACCCGCGACTATTCGCACAGCCTTCACGTGATCGTGGCACTAGAGCGTTTATATATATTACACCCAGGCTTGTCGTACAGACCACTTTAGGTGGTTCCGACTCGTGGGCAGGTTTAGTTACTGATATCGAGATTTGAGCTCTAGATGCGGCCGTACAGTTCACGTTAGGTGACTCCGGCTGCCAGATTATATGTTATTGATATGATTTATACATGAGCACTTGCATTTCATCCTGAGGTTTCGACATGGCATATTCTGGAGCATGATTGGCATATCTATATATACGTACATATGTTTATTTTCTGGGAGGTATACAGGTTTTACGGCGAGGGGTTAGAACTTATTTTGTTAAATGGTTTTCGAAAAGCTTTGTTTTTGCCCACTCACGCTTTTGTTTTACGCCCCTCCAGGTTCTAGCGGTCTAGCAGGTTTGGTGGTTTCCCAAAGGGTTTTCCCGGCATTTCTGACAGATGATCACCAGCGTAGGGCCACCTTCGAGTGTACTGTTGTCGTGTCTTTTTAGTTGGACTGTTTTAGGCTTTCTGCTCTGAACTTGTGTCTCACTTATGCTAGCACTTGTTGTACTACCTTATGTATGCTAGTTTTCTTTTATGTGTTCGTACTTCTTCTATTATTATTTTATAAGCTTCCGCACTGTGCACATGGCTACGTCACTTCCACGTGACAGCCAGCATGCCCTGATCTCGTTCGGGGTGTGTCAGATTTTGAATGAATTTAATTAAAACAAAAGTAAAAGGCAGCAAGTAAATTAAGTTGTGAATAAAATATGAATGAAAGGATAGCTAAAGGATTGTTCTCCACACATGAAACATATACATACAAATCGATTTCCAGTTATTCTTCCTATAAACCATGAATGACAATGCCCCAAATTAATTGTGAAAAACACTAATTAACTCTCAATTTTTCCTAAGTTCATTGAATTGGACTCAGTGACACAACCCAATTATTCTCTTCAAGTTCCCTAACTATGAAAAGCATGATAGAGATACATCTCAAAGATCATTAAGTTCTGTAAAAATCATAAGCATTGACAAAGCATTCGTAAATATGAAAAGCATGATACTCCTGCTAAGAATTTACTTAACTCAATCAGGACTAGTGACTTTTACTACTTACAAATATAAGTTCATAACGATTAGGTGAAATTCCCTTATATTCTAACATCAAATCCTTGCATGCAAACTAAGTGTGCACCCTTAATAAACATACAAGACTAAGTTCTCTATAAAGCACATCAGTAAATTGCATTCATATTTTATGGAACAATAACTGGATGTAACCAATTTATATAAAACATATGATCATGGCTTCGAATTCACCTCTAGCTAAAAAGAAATTTAGTTACACATGTTTATCATAACTGAAAAGCAATCTAAAATAAACATTGAAACTTAAAACAAAGATAGAAAGAACTTTGAAAATTCTAGCAACTTCAATGGATGAATGGTAGGCATGGCACACTTCTCTCTCTTATTTGGGCAATAATGTGTATATATAGGGTAAAGGCACAGCTCCCAGGAGAAAAAGGATTAGGTTGTTTGAATTATTTTAGGACTCTTATAATCAGATAGGAAGTGTTGGAATGTGATAAGGATTCCTCCTTGCAGCTGGAGATAAAATAAAGTAGGATAAGGTTTGGATAAGATAAGATAAGGTTGGATAAGATAAGACAAGATAAGGTTCCTCTCCAACTAGGATTCCTTTTTCTTGTGTAATTCCTTGTCTTCCAAGCCTCAACTTTAATTTCTTCATAGTTTAGCACATGTCTAACACCATTTAAACACCAAAAAATCCAGCCCATATGCTATCCACGCATGCTATCCAATCCAAGTCTAAAACTACTCCAAATTGCTCCATTTGACTATTTATTGTCATCTTTACCAATTGGACCTACAATAATACGAAAATAACATAAACTACCAAAATAAATGGAAATTAAAGAAGTAAATGCAAAGAAATAAGATAACAAAGTCACATAAATATGCTCCTATCAAATTCCCCCACACTCAGCTTTTGCTAGTCCCCAAGCAAAACAAAGAAAACAAAACAAAACCTAAACCTTCCAACAATTGCCTCAGGGATTTCCAATGAAACATGACATGTTAAAAATCAGTATTTTCATAGATTTTAAAGTTTTTCTTCTTCTTCTTCTTTTTTTTTTTTTTTTTTTTTTTGAAACATAAAACATAAGAACTACTTCACCGGATTCAAAAGAATAAATCCTTCCCCCACACTTATTTTTCTGAAAATTGTAGATCAAAATGAATTCCCAACAAGTCATGCTTCACTATTCTTTAAGAAAAAGGGTATGGACATTCCTATACTAGGCTAGATAATGCAAGCTAACAAAGAAAATAGGCTAAATAAGACTCAAAGGGGTTAAACCTACAATGCGTATGCAAGGGATAAGGTCTTTTGGCTCTGGTAGTAACTAAACAACTTCATCTTGTTATTTGTTATGCAATCAATTTTATGCTTTGAATGAAATAGGCATGAGTTCTAGTATTTAGAACTAAAATGATGAAAAAGCATTCTAAGTAGCAACCAAGCAAAGAAATAATGAGATCATGCAACGACTTTAGAAAGCAAGAATATCACAGATTAATAACTTTCCAAACAAAGAATAGGCTCAAGTTTCACAGGGTTGTAGCGTTAGTTTGAGTTTCTTCCTACAAGCATGTTACAAAACTGATTTTTTTCTCTTTGTGATTACATGTGAATTCGTAAATGACAACTACAACTAAGTATTAACCAAAGAGCATATCAAATGTCCACCTATGTTTGTAACTTTCTTTAACAGTCATGCACTTAAAAACCAAATCCTCATCATTGTGTTGGAAGGTACCCTAAGACACACACAAGCAACAAAAACGACTCTTTTTTGGTATTTTCTCAAGCTTTTTAGATTTTTTTTTTAAATTTTGTTTTTATGATGCACAATAAAATACTTTAAAGCAGTGAATAACAACGTTAGTAGTGATAGGTGGTGAAAGATAAGTCATGAGAAGCATTCTATTTAACCCCCCCACCCCCCACTTAAATGTTTCAAAAATAAACTTAAACAAGAAAGCAACAATAGATAACTAGCAAACAAGATAATCATGGCAAAGTAAAAACAATAAAGAGAAGGGTAAAAGAAAGCAAATCTGGTTGTAGGAGCCAGAAATTCCAATGTCTCTTTGTTTGAACACATGAGTTGCCTCCCAAGAAGCGCTTGCTTTAACGTCTTCTAGTCGGACGACAACTCCATTTAATCCTCACTAGGACCAGCGACATGGATTTGGATCTTTGAATGGAAGGTGATACTTGAAATGATCCGGTAATGGTTTAAATTCTAGAATGGGTGCTTGAATCATTGAAATCAACAACATGTTAGTAGAAAACGAAATTGAAATTTGAGGAGGTGGTTTACCTGTGTGCTGCAATAAGAACTCAAGGACAAACACTACTTTAAAAGTTTCAGGAATGTTGCTCTCGGCCAGATTTGTTATGAGGGCAGTGACTTGTTCGATGTCATAACATCCAACTTCTTCGGGGATGGTTGTCTCAAGTATATCCTCTTTGATGAATTCTAGATATTCCCCAGCCACTTCTTTCTCTTGAATCCTTGGAAAGGTTTCAAATATGTCTTTTTCACTCTCATATTTCTTGGATTGCATAAACCTACGAGGAAAAGGTATATTTGGTGGAATAAGGTTAGAAAGAATAGAATTCGGAACAACCTTACTAGAATTGGATGGTGGTGGAGCTAGGGTAGCTGCAGCAAAAGGATTAGAGACGATTAGGTGCTGTAGCAATAACATAATCTTCTAAGCTTGTTGTGGCTGAGTCTTCCTCCTCCTCTTTGGACAACAGCCTTTTTTTGTCTACTTCTAGGCTATGGTTGGACACCTTCAAATCACCTACAACCTCTATACCACTTCTCAAAGTGATTGCTTCAGTGATTTCAAAATCTCCCATCAAATTGACACTGGTTAACCTGGAAAGTTCGCTTTGTTCTCTAATTTGTCCCATGAATTCTGCGATCTGTCCAATTTGATTCTTCACGTCCCCTATCTCTTTAGCTTGGTCTTGTAAACCCTGAGTCAAAGAAGTTAGTGTTTGAAGAATTTTATCATAATCCATTGACAAACCTGTATTTGGTTGGGATTGTTGTGGGGGAGGCGATGGTGGCTGCATAGGTCTTGGATAAAACTCCTCAGATGGTTGCCAATATCCTTCTTGTTGAACATGTTGAGGTTCCCTTCACATAAAATTTGAATGATCACTCCCACCTGGATTGTAAGTGTTGGAAAATAAGTTGTTCCTTGATTGATTATGGCCTTGATAAACCCAAGCATGACATTATCCCAACCTCCATTCTCAATTAATTGAGGATGTTGATTAGTTTAATATCCTTGCCTGTAGGACATATCAAATGTAGCCACACTTTGCATTGTGGACCTTTCGATATACTGCGACATAAGACAAGTAAGATCCGTTATTTGAGCTTGAAAATTAGCAATCATCATGTCTTGCTTCTCTAATATCAAATCCTTGCATGCAAACTAAGTGTGCACCCTTAATAAACATACAAGAATAAGTTCCCTATAAAGCAGATAAGTAAATCGCATTCATGTTTTATGAAACAATAACTGGATGTAATCAATTTATATAAAACATATGATCATGGCTTCAAATTCACCTCTAGCTAAAAAGAAATTTAGTTACACATGTTCATCATAACTAAAAAACAATCTAAAATAAACATTGAAACTTAAAACAAAGATAGCAAGAACTTTGAAAATTCCAGCAACTTCAATGGATGAATGGTAGGCATGGCATACTTCTCTCTCTTATTTGCGGCAATGATGTGTATATATAGGGTAAAGGCACAACCGAATCCCAGGAGAAAAAGGATTAGGTTGTTTGAATTATTTTAGGACTCCTAGAATCAAATAGGAAGTGTTGGAATGTGATAAGGATTCCTTCTTGCAGCTAGAGATAAGATAAAGTAGGATAAGGTTTGGATAAGATAAGATAAGATAAGGTTCCTCTCCAACTAGGATTCCTTTTTCTTGTGTAATTCCTTGTTTTCTAAGCCTCAACTTTAATTTCTTCAGAGTTTAGCACATGTCTAACACCATTTAAACACCAAAAACGTCGAGCCCATATGCTATCCACGCATGTTATCCAATCCAAGTCCAAAACTGCTCCAAATTGCTCCATTTGACTATTTATTGCTATCTTTACCAACTGGACCTACAATAATACGAAAATAACATAAATTACCAAAATAAATGGAAATTAAACAAGTAAATGCAAAGAAATAAGATAACAAAGTCGCATAAATATGCTCTTATCAATCATTATCAATGAATACGTTATTATGATGTTTTGGTTAGTAGTTTTGTAATTGATATTGGATATCTTTTTTATATTTGTGAAAGGCTTCTCCTCTCCTGAAATTATGGCTCTGCCACTGTCCACAAGTATAAAACTTTCCATTTCCTTTCTATTTTTTCTAAACATTCTCGATTCTAATTTTCTCCACAATCCATAGTAAATAAACAAAAAGATTTTTATCATAAATGGTCTCTGAAATTTAAATATCTCATCAAGATGGTCTCTGAAATTAAAAATTGATTAATGTAATCCCTGCAAATGGGTGTCGCAAATCAATGTGATCATTTCGTTACAGTTCCGTAAAAAATTTCTATTATATGCTGAGGTGACACATAAGAGGGTCCCACACATTTAATTTAAACAATAAAAAACATTTTTCATTTTTTTATAATTAAAAACTTCGAAAAAGAAAAAGAAGATCTGGGGTTCAGAAGAACGGCATTTTCTAGGTTTGGTCGCTGGGTTCGAAGTCGGAGTCTGATCTTATGGGCCTATGGCGTCCGGTCTTGATAATGTGATGAGCATGGTACGTAATTCGAAATTGGAGTCTGGTCTTGATGAAGCCTGGGGTGAAGAAGAAGGCGAGGGCGATAAGCCTTGGGATTGGATCGCCGAAGGTGGAGAAATCAGCGGCGGAAGTCTGCGTTTTCGTGAGGACGGAGGCGCCAAGGAAAATGGAGAGAAATGGCCACGCTTTTATGGCTTCTGGATTTTGACGGAAGGTTAAATTTGAAGAGGGAAGAAGAAGTAGAGAGTTGGTGGCTGTCGAACAGAGAGGAGGAAAGAAGGGCAGTGAGGGAGGAGGAAAGGGAAAGCAGTGAGCAGTGCTTAATATGGTGGACTCCATTGCCCCAAATTCACGGGAAAGAAGATGATGAACAGTCAATCATCCTTTTTTTTTCTTTTTTTTCTTTTTAAAGTTTTTAATTATAAAAAAATAAAATTTTATTGTTTATTATTTAAATATTTTTAATTCACATAATAATAATTAATTATATATGTAGGATCCATTTATGTGCCACGTTAGCACATAACAGAATTTTTTATAGAATTGTAACTGAAATACCACATTGATTTGTGGCACTTATTTTTAGAGACTACATTGATCGATTTTCAATTTCAAGAATCATTTTAATGGGATAGGTAAATTTCAGGGATTATTTGTGATAAAAACCCTATACAAAATATAGAAAGCTGAAAACATTGCTGGAGAGAAAGAATGAGATGCAGAGCTATTGATTAGCAATCTCAGGAATAGGAAGCAAATCCTGCTTCCACATCCCAACATCCCACAAAACCATCCCTACCAACATACCCATACCCGACTCGAAACCCTGCTTCTTCTTCCCTAAACCAGTTTTCTCCTTTTGGAACCAGTTCGGGCAGCTTAGACTCAAGGCGAAGGCTGCAATCAACAATGGGTTTGTGGTAGAGCACAAGGAGCTCACCTTCTACAAGCTTCTGGGCATACCCGAATCCGGAAGTACCATCCAGACGTGTCCCTTCCGAGTTGGGTAGTAGAGTATACGGAGAAGTTTATCCTAGTTCAGGAGGGTTATGAGATCTTGTCTGATTTGAGAAGGAAAGCTTTGTATGATCAAGACATGGCTAGGGGTCTTCACCTTGCCTTTTCTTGAAGACGATACCAATACAATCAGGTATATATTTTTGGGTTATGTTTAAATCTTCCGTACATGTTAGCTTCTCTTGTTTATTTTTATCAGCTATAAACGTGTGGGTTGATGAAGTTAATGGTTTTCCTATTCTGGAATGGCATTGAATTTCAATTTCGATTGTTTACAATTTTAAGGAGTGGAGGATCTCGGCAACTGGAGTAACCGATGGTAAAATCAGCTTTCTGAGTTGAAGACAAGAAGCATGAACGAGGATGGTAGAAGAGGACAACATATGTCATGGGGAGCTCGAATGCGCGGGCAAACACGAGGATCCTCCGATTAACCATAAAGTAGGTTCTCCGTTGTTCTATGTATATATACATATGGGAAATTTGGATAACTAGCCATATTTTGTAGGGGTGGTTCGGTATGGGATACCATACCGAAACTAGTATCCCGAATCCCAAACCGAAATTTTTCGGGACGGTAATTTGAAGACCAATCCCAAACCAAATTTTCGGGAATCCCAAATTTCGGGAATCCCGAAATATTTTCGGGATTTTGGGACAATTCGGGAATCCCAAATTGAAATATGAAATTATGAATTGTTCTTCAAATATATAATTCAAGAACACATTTATGAACTAGGAATTTCATTTCATTCACACTACCATTTAATTGAACACTGGCATGCTTGACTCTTTTTATCATAGTCAAAATTCAAATTAATTAAACTCTTTTTGCAATCTGTTGAGAGACAAAAGAATCAAGCCTTCTGAAATCATCAGTCATGGCAGTAGCAATAATAAAATCCACATGAATATCAAACAGAACATGAAAAATATGCAAGGTGTAGGGCATTCTAGGTTGCTGAGCATGAATTAGAAACTACTAGCATCAATTATAAAAGAATAATATATATATGTATAAATATATATAATAATTAATATTATATATTTTCGGTTTGGTATGGGATTCCCGAAATATCGAGAAGCCAATCCCGAATCCCATACCGAAATTTTGGGATTGGTTCGGGATAGCATCCCGAAAATTTCGGGAATTTCGGTTTGGGAAATTTTTGGTTTGGGATCGGGATTTTTTCGGTTCGGTTCGGGATTTTCGGGATTTTTTTCCACCCCTAATATTTTGTACCACAAAATGATTTTTAGCCTACTTTTTATTATTCTTACAAATTTAACCAAAAGTTCATACAAAAGTTGTAAATTGCCCCCTCTCTTCTCCCTTGTCTCTTCCCCCTCTTTCCTAGCTCCCACACCACCCGTCTCTTCTCCCAAATCCACCACCATTGTCGTACCCACTACGACTGATGCCAGTCTTAGGTATTGCATTATGGATTGCAAACTCTTTCATCCTCCCATCTTCCCTATACGGCCTTACAACTACTCTATAACATTCATGGATATCACAAAAAGCCTTCTTTTCCGAAAGCCCATATTTGATTATTTAAAATCGGATTTGCAACATCTTGATAAGCCTGGGAAAGCCTTCTATGTAGTAAGGTTGATTTATGCGAAAAAGGAAACATATGCTTACATTGTTAACACCAGACAATAGTGGGGCAATCTTCTCACTACTCCTTTTGTTTTTTTTATATATTTTTTCATTCCGACACACATATTACCTTGCATCAGTTTTGAGAGCCTAATTGGATTTGGGAGAAGAAACGGTGTGGGTGGTGGGGCTGGGGTGGATTGGTGGGAGTCGAAGAGAAGGGAAAGAGAGTCAAGATACAAAGGAGAAATGAGGGGCAATGTAGAACTTTTGCATGCATTTTTGGTTAAATTTGTAAGAATAATAAAAAATAGGCTAAAAATCATTTTGTGGTACAAAATATGGCTAGTTATCCAAATTCCCCTATACCTATATATCTTCACTAGCTTCTTGGTCATGGCTAGCATTGACAGGAAACTCATTTAGTTACCACATTTACCCTGCTAAGCAAGAAAAGTATTTCAATAAGCTAAGCATATGGAAGGTTATAAATGAAAATTGGTTTTGTTATATACTTGTTTCCTCTTAGACTCGATTGCTTAAATAACCCGGAAACCATCTCCCAATTCCGTCCAATTAGCTTGTGTAATTTTTCTTACAAGATTCTCTCCAAGTTACTGGCCAATCCGTTGAAAGATCATCTCCCTGGCCTTATTTATCACCATTAGTGTGCATTTGTACTAGGTCATCAAATTCAGGATAATATATTCATCACTCATGAAGCTTTCCACTACCTCAAAATAAAAAAAATCGAAGAACGACTTTTAAGTTGGGTTTGAAAGTGGATATGAATAAAGCTTATGATGGGGTTGAATGAGATCTTTTAGAGCAAGTTCTTAACAAAATGGGGTTCCATGCTCATTCAATTTTCCTTATTATGGCATGCGTCAGAACTGTCTTTTTTGCGGTCTCCTTCAACGACAAACATGGGGAGTGCTTCGAACTAGGCCTAAACCACGGAGACCCTTTGTCTCCTTATCTCTTCCCATTTGTTAGGTCATCTCCAACCGAAAGGGCTAACTATAGTCCTATCTAGAATTATAGCTTCCAAAAAATTATTTTTACATGAACACTATCAGGCCATACTTTTATACCATCTCCAACTGAAGGGCTAAATATAGTCTTGTCAATAATTTATTAGTTTTTAGTTTATACTTTAAATTTATTGGTTAATTCAATTAAATTACCTTTGGATGTTTTCAAATCTAGCCATTGAATTTGAATAAATTATTGCAACTAAGGCGTTGGACCCCAAAAAAGAGCTAAAAGGGGGCTACGTTTGGTCAAATGTCCTTTGGCCAAATAATGGTCTGGTGGGCTCTGTAGAATTATGGCCAGGGTATCGGTTGAAAATGAGTTTCTAGGCAAATCAGATCATTTTTTTATTTATGGACCTTTAGCCCTTTCCACTGAAGATGGCCTTACTGAGGCCTTGTGGGATCAAAAGGATAATGATCATAAAATCCAAGGCGTAATTGGGGAGCGATCTATTCCCTTTAGGAGGTAGATTCCGAACATATGGCTGAACCAGTTTGCCTTGCTTACTAATATAGGTAACTTTAAAGGTTTTTGCATCTATTATGAATAATACATGGGTAATTGATTATGGTGCTACTGAACATATGACTTGTGATTCTAGACAGATACAAACTCTAAAACCATATACCAAAATTGTCGTGACTGTTGCCAATGACAATGCTGCCTCTGTTATTGGGGAAGGTTGTCTATATTTTAGATACCTTTATTCTTTATACCATCCTTGTTGTTCCTTCTCTTGATAATAATTTATTATCCATTGCTCAAATAAGCTTTGCTCTACATTGTCTTGTGATTTTTTGGCATTCTTTTTGTGTTTTAAGGACATTCAGTCTCAAAAGACGATTGATGATGGTATTTAAAAGGGGAAGCTTTACTACTTGGAGTTGTTTAAAAGTACCTAGATGTTGACTCAAGCTCTTGCATAAAAAGATCTCAGGGGGAGTAGAATAAAGTTTTGGAGGATTGGTTGTAGCATCGTCGAGTTGGACATGCTTCTTTCGGTTATTTACAAAAGGTTGTTTCCTAGCCTATTTGTTAAGAATAATGTTTCTAGCTTTAAAGTGACGTTTGTGAACTGGCTAAAAGTCATCTTACTTCGTTTCCATCCAGTTTGACTAAAAGTTTAGTTCCATTTATGATAATCCATGTTGATGTTTAGGGACAATTTAAAACTGCTACATTTGGTGGGGCTTATTAGTTTGTTACTTTTGTTGATGATTAACACGTATGACTTAGGTTTGTTTGATGAAATCCAAAAGTGAAGTTGCTTTTTTGTTCCAACAGTTTCACAAAATGGTGCAAGTACAATATAAATTACAGATACAAGTTCTTGGAGTGATAATGGTGGTGAGTATGTGAGCTCTGAACTTCATGCCTTTTCTGGATAATCATGATATCGTTCATCAAACTACATATCCATATACTCCACAACAAAATGGGGCTACAGAATGCAAGAACCGTCAGCTACTAGAAGTTGTTCGTGCTTCCTTGCTCCAGGCATGTCTCCCATTATCCTACTAGGGAGAAGCTTTCACCTTAACTGCATATCTCATTAATCGTATTCCATCCCGATCAGTTGATTTTCAGACACCACTTTAGGCCATAGCCTCACATGTTGATGCTCCTATTGTTCCCAATCTTCCACCTCACGTGAACAGCAGAAGAGTAAGCTTGAACCTCAAGCATTATGGTGTGTGTCTGTGGGGAATGCCTTAAATAAAAAAGGTTACCGCTGTTATCACCCTCTGATGAAAAAATTGTTTGTCACTATGGATTGCATTCCATGAAAACCGATATGTACTTTGCCAATTCTGAGTCTTCACTTATGGGGGAGAATCGATAGAAGTTCAAACCCTATTGATTATACGATTTCAGATATGGATATTGTGAATAATTTGGAATAATTTGGATGTAAGTGGTGAGGTCTTGGAAGCAAGTGGTCATCATTCACAAGAAAATATTGATGTGAATGACTTGGAATTAAGTGGTGATTTCTTGGAGACAAGTGGTGATCATTCACATGAAAATACTATTGAAAAACTTGAAAGGGACGAGTGCCAGACAACTCACTACTTCCCTTACCGCCAAACAACTCATTACTAACTTCCTCACCGCCAAAAAGCTCAGTACTGCCAGCTACCTCATAGTTGGTCTCACCACCTTTGAGCCCCAATAACTACAATCAATGTCTTCGATCTCGGATGCACTACCACCACGTTGTCTCCCTAAATGCAAAGCTATGTATCCAGTGAATAAACCTAACCCTGAATCTAATGTATTATACCCATTAAGTAATTATGCACCTGTCAGAATCAAGTAAGTCATTTATTTATCAATTATTTATTGCATCTATTCTTAATAGTGTGTATGAGGCTTGAGCTGATACATGTTGGCAAGCAGCAATGAATAAAGAATTAAAGATCACAAACATGCCAACTGGCAAGAACCTGTGGGATGCAAATGGGTCAATATTGTCAAATACAAAGCTGATGGGACGGTGGATAACTTCAAGGCATGATTGGTAACAATACACTCAAAAATATGAAATCGATTATACAAATACATTTTCCTTTATGGCCAAGATCAACACAGTCTGTGTGTGTTGTCTTTTGCTGCAAATCTTAGTTGGCCCTTATAGCAATTTGATGTGAATAATGCCTTCATGCATGGAGACTTGATAGAAGAAATTTATATGGATCTTCCACCGAGATGTAATGTTTCGAATAAATATAAAAGAAAGGTGTAAAAGTTGAAGAAATCTGTGTATGGTTTGAAGCAGTCCCCTCGAGCATGGTTTGGTAGATTCACAAAATCTATAAGGGCATTTGGTTACAGACAAATCAACTCTGATCATACTCTATTCCTAAAAAGGTGAAATGGGAAGCTTACTGCACTACTTATGTATGTAGATGCTATTGTTGTAAACAGGAATGATCCCAAAGAACATGCGGCCTTGCAAAGAGACTTGTCCACAAAATTTGAGATGAAGGACCTTGGATCTGTAAAATATTTTCTAGGGATTGAGTTATCGAGATGTAGTTCTAGTATTCTCTTATCTCAGGGGAAGACTATTATTGATTTTCTACAAGAAACTGGCATGTCAGTTTATCAACCAACAGTTGCACCATTGGAGGAAGAATTGAAGCTTAGTGTTGATCCCAATCAAGTACCAGCTGACAAAAGGAGATAATAAAGGTTGGTAGGCCGTTTAATGTACTTGGCACATAAAAGACCAAACCTTGCCTAGGCCTTAAATGTAGTGAGTCAATACATGCATGATCCTAGAGAACAACATATGAATGCAGTGATGAGGATTTTGCAATATTTGAAGGAAAGTCCTGGCAAGGGGATTTTGTTTAAAAAGAATAACCATCTTAGAGTTGAAGGTTATACTGATGTAGATTGAGTAGTTTCTATGGATAATAGGCGCTCAACATCAGGTTATTTTACATTCATTGGGGGTAACTTGATTACATGGAGGAGTAAGAAGCAGAATGTGATTGCCTGTTCCAGTGCAGAAGCTGAATACAAAGGTATGACCTTAGGGATTTGTGAAATTTTGTGGCTTAAACGTCTGCCTAGGGATTTAGGTATAGAACATGATCAATCCATGAAATTATTTTGTGATGAAAAGTTACCCATGACATTGCACATGATACAACATGATAGAATAAAGCATGTTGAAGTTGACCGATTCTTCAATAAAAAAAAAAGGTTAGAAGGGATAATAATTGAAGTACCGGCAATAAGAACAAAAAAATCAATTGACAGAAATCCTCACAAAGGTTGTTTCAAGTCATAAATTTTCAAGATTTTTACACAAGTTAGGCATGTGTGACATATATTCACCAACTTGAGGGGGAGTATTTATTTTTTGTATATATTCTTATAATCTTGGGATTCCTTGTTTAGTATGATTTTATGTAAATTATTTCTTTCCTTGTTGATTGGATTGTAACACCTTACAAAGTCCTCCTTGAGAGATGAATAGACGTATAATATTATTCCAAATAGCATTCTCTTCGTTCATTTTTTAATATCTTAATTAAAGATATCATCTTTTGAATGGCCCCTAATTGGTTTCCTTTTAATTAACTGAAGAAGATATCATATGATCCGAAAAAAAAAAAAAAAAAAAAAAAAAAAGATAAAGCATAGGGTATTCAAAGAAAGTGTGACGCGACATTACATATTCTTTTGTTCCTCGTATTTTGGTGATTGGAAATTTTATTTAAACTCATATAACATCTTTCTACACCTAATTTAAATCGTAATGTTAATTGTTCTTTTTACCCGATTGCCTAATTACTATTAAGTACAAAATGAAATTAATAATAAAACTAAAATTTATCAATAAGCCCACAAACTATAATAATTAAACCCTACCATCAATTCTTATTTATCTTTCGTTTATTCTGCCTAAAACCCTAATACCTCTTATAGATAAAGGCAAGCCTTTTTATTGATGGATGATGATTTTAAAGTTTTGAATCCTCCAACTAAGATATGGCTCGATTTATGATTTTTTTGTTCATTTTGATTTCAATTTTTTAGATTTTAGAAAATGAGTATTTAGGTTTCAGTTTTTTTTTATCAATCTTCCATGTTTGTTAAACTTTTTGCAACAGCAAATTGTTGCAGACATTCTCACGGTATCTCTCTACAACTCAAACACCAAAAGGACTTACGGACATTGCAAGGACTTTTCGATTCCGTTTGCTTTTCTTTGGGTTAAATTTCAAACTGTCATATGTTAAAGTTTAGTGGCTATGATTCTTTAATATTTAGGCTTTTTTTTTTTCCATAATTTTCTTAAGGCTTCGGCATTGTTTGAACTCTTATTAATCCAACATATCAAGGGGCTTTAGTAATTTCTATTTACATCAATTGGCAGCAAAGTCGTACGAGAGTTGGAAAGAGAGGGAAAAGGAGGCTGAAGAAGACAAAAAAGGAGATGTGGATGCGATTCATGGTGGTGAATACATAGGGGTGGTTTTGGTACATTACCGTACCAAAACCTCTGTACCAATTATCATACCAAATATTTGGTACGGTAAAATCTATTACCATTACTGTACCAAATTTTTGATATACCGAATATCGGTATACCAAATAGTTTGGTTGGTATGGTATGCTAATGGTAATTGCCACTTTGTTTTACGCCACTTAGTTTGCCTAAAATCTAATATTTTTTAATTAATGTAGAAGTGTAAAAAACATAGAAAAAGTATATAAATGCTCGTAATGACAAGCTTTACAACTTTCATGAAGAGCTTAACTTTGAAATTCGCCATTATAATCATATAAATCATAGATCAAAATTTAACCATTGATTATTGTTTACAATTGCACTTCATTTTTCTCATCAAATTTTCTTTTTTTAGGATTTTCTTTTTTGAAAACATGATCTATTAGAGGATGCAGGAAGATGAACGGTTTGGATCGTTGATATTATGTTCAGAGTTTTACGGTTAGTAAAAATATTGCTTGATGTTTATAAAGTTTCTACAAACTATATGACATCGACTCATATTTCAGTTAACTGTAAATATTGAAACATGATATCAAAGATCTGAACCGTTCATCTTCTTACATCCGCCATGACACACCCCGATCCAAAATTGGGGCGTGCTGGCCGTCACGTGAGGGTGATGTAGCCAAGTGCGCAATGCGGAAGTAAAAAAGTGAAAATACGAGAAAAATAAAGTCGACAAGATAATTTACAATAAAAAGATTAGTGAGTGCTAGTGACAAACACGGAAGGAAAAAGGCAAAGTAGAAGTTCAAGTATCCTAGGTGCAGTCCAAGAAAAAAACACAAACACTACACAAGTGAACTAGAAAATCCTATATGGAGGGTGCTCTGTCAGAAATGCCTTGATGCCTCTTTCGTCACCCACGTCCTCACTACCTAAAACCTGGAGGGGCGCAAAACAGAAAATGTGAGTGGGCAAAAACAAAGCTTTTCAAAACCAATTCATTCTCAAAGTTATAACTCCTCTCTGTAAAACCCGTATACTTTCCAGAAAATATTATACATACTCTTATATCAAATCATGCAAAAATGATAAAGCTCAAATATGCCATACCAGAATATTCCGCGTCAGAATATCCAAACAAATAGTATAAGCATCAAGCAGGTGAGATAAAACATGCCAGTAATATCAATATGTCAGCCAGAGTCACCTAAAGTGACCTGTACGACTGAAACTATAGCTCCTCAACCACTATCCTGCACAAGAGTCGGAACCACCTATAGTGGTCTGTACGACAGGCTAGTGTATATAAATACGCTCAGTGCTACGATCACGTGAAGGTTGTGCGATGTATCACGAGTCACCTTCGAGTCGGAACCATCTATAGTGGTCTGTACGACAGGCTAGCACCTGCCTTGGATCCAAGGTGAGCGTACAGTGCGGGAGGTGAACGATCACATGAAGGCTAGGCCCTACTCTAGCGGAGCACAATCACTGAGGTGCAAGACTATAAGCTATAACTCAATCTCATCAACACCACATCTATCACTAACAACATACTCACCTGACTTACCTTAGCATCTGCAGCACCAAAGCATAACCAACACAATCACAATAATAATAACGACGATATTCGACATGACATTTCAATTATAAAACCATTTAAAACGTAATTTCTGGAAAGATACCAATCAACATATATATATATATATATATATATATATATATACTGAAAACAAAAGCCCACTCACTGATAAATAGACGGGATCGTAAGCCCGGAGCCTCGCGCGACTGTGCTCGTCCTCCGGCTGTGCTCAATTAACGCACACAACCAACCTTAGATAATAACTTCTCATACATTGCTCAAATGGAGTGTTTGAATATACCAACGTGATCCACTCAATCCCACGAACATCCTCATATTTTTAAAATAATTTTCTGACCTTCCCACGCGCCGGCCAAGGCACGGCCAGACGTGTCAGCCACACGCTGACACGTGCGTGGCACGCGTGTGGAACCCTAACGGCGTTAGGGAATATTTCGTTAAAACCCTAATAGACGTTAACAACCATTACCTGGCGCTGTTAGAATATTCCATTAACTCTGATGGAATATTCTCCTCCTTCTCCGGTGAGCCTCGCCGGTCACCGCCGTCTGCAACTCGAATTTCATCGGAAACTGGGAAAATTTTCAAACTTCAATATCTTCTTCATTCTCAACCAAATTCCATGAAATTTGTACCAAAATGAAGCTTACAACGAGTAGAACAAAAACTTACCACTTTGGGGACCCAAAACCAACAGAATCTCGCCGGAAAAACTCACGATATTCTGGCCAAACATGCAACTCACTGAAACTGGGCTTCCCGACGTCCAAAACACTTCAAAATTGTTCCCCGACGATCATGAAGACGTCCTAAAGCTTCCTAGAACCTTAGAAACTTCTAAAAACCTCACAATCACGTGTGCATGAACAGTGCACGAAAACTGGGTTCTCGGATTTTTGAAGGTCTCACATCCTAAAAATGGTATGGATGAGTTCCTGGGCTTACTAAGAGTCCAAAACCAAACTTCAAACCTTTGATCCGTGCGTGGAAATGGTTGGATGAGAGTTGTCCGTACAATGAGGAAGAAAATGGAAGGAGTCCGAGAGAGAGAAGAGAGAAAGAAAGAGTCATGGCAAAGATATGGGTCTGTGTGTATGGTGTGTGGTCCAGATGGCAGTCCACAAACAAAAACAATTCAAACAACCCCCCAAAATGGCAATTAACCACCAAGGGCAAAATCGTCATTTCACACCTACGGTACAAATGATTCGGGACAGGTTGTCACATGCCAAATGATCATGTTTTCAAAAAAGAAAATTTAAAAATTGAAATTCAATAAGAAGAATAAAGCGTAAATGACAATCAACGATTAAATATAAATTTAAGGCTTATAGATTATGTCACATCCCGGCCCGGGGCGGATCACTTCCCGGGCCCGCTCCACCACCGTAGCATGATATTGTCCGCTTTGGGCTTACCATTCCCTCACGGTTTTGTTTTTGGGAACTCATGAGCAACTTCCCAGTGGGTCACCCATCATGGGATTGCTCTAGCCCCCTTCTCGCTTAACTTCGGAGTTCCTACCGAACCCGAAGCCAGTGAGCTCCCAAAAGGCCTCGTGCTAGGTAGGGATGGGAATATACATATAAGGATCACTCCCCTGGGCGATGTGGGATGTCACAGATTATAACGCTGGATTTTGAAGCTGACCTCTTCATGAAAGTTGTAAAGCTTGTCACTATAAGTGATTGTATATTTTTATTTACATTTTTTAATAATATTGGTAGGTTGGATACCAGTACCGTACCGAAACAGTATGGTACGATACAAATACCGTACCATTACCAATTGGTACAAATTTTTGGTAATAATTTGCTATGGTATGGTTAGTAGGGCGGTTGGTATGGCAATTTGGTAAAAATTTCCACCCCTATGAGTACATGTATGTCTAATGGACTAATGCAATGCAACGTAGGTGAAACTTTATAATGGGTTTGTTGCTTTGGGTGGGAAAGCGATCCTTTCCAAATTGCTCCTTCCAAAGCTCACAAATCAAGTAATCCGGGCCTTTAAAAATTAGATCTAACGACTAAAAATTCTTATAGCTTTTAAAAGTTTTTACTAACTTCCCTGTTTTTAGCCATTGGATCAAATTCTAAAGGCTTGGATCACTTGATCAATGGGCTTTGGAGGGAAAGATCAAGAGAGGATCTCTTTCCCTTTGGGTCAATCACTAGGTATAGTTTTCATGTGGAAGTCTACAAGCTCTGGTCCTCTACTTAGACTTCTGCGTCACGAGGGACTCGCCTCTACAATTGCATTCCACCATAATGGCCATCTCATGGTGAAATCTGGGAAAGAGAAGAAAATTAAGTTTTTGGACTTGAGGAAACTTGAGGATGAACCGCTCCAATACAATTTAATGTCATTATAATAGAGTTAAAATTCATATGGTTGTAAAGATAAATTTACATGTTGAATAGGGTTTGTGAGGGTATTTTAGGCAGTAAATTTGGGGTTAAAGAGATATTCACTACTACAAAATAGAGCTTTCATGACACTTATTAAAATTTTAATGACATTTTTTTTATTAAAAACGTTATTAAAATAAATGGATGACGCAACTTAAAAAAATCAACGGGAAGGATTTATAAAAAAGAAGAGCAAAGATCCCGCGACTTTCTCACAACTTCCTAAATCCTCACGACTCATTCACTCCACTACCTAACCCCCCCCCCCCCCTTTTCAACCAACTCCAAGCTAGAGAATGAAAGATCAAAGCTCTCCTTCTCCTCTCTTTCTATCTCTCCCTCTCTTTCTCTCTCGCTCCGCAGTTCCAACCCCAATTCCCTCCACTCCTCCTCGCCCTCTTCCCGTCGCGTCCTCCACTTCTGGTAATTTCTCTGCTCCACTTTTGATTTCTCAGTTTCTCGCCTTTGTTTCTGGTGTGATTTCTGTTTTGTTCTAGTTTTAATTTCAATTTGGGAATGTAGGGTTTCTGGATTTTTCTAGAAGAACAACAGGTCGCTTAGATTTGGGAAGACTCATTTTCATTCTTTCTCTCCCTCTCTTTCTCTCTCGCTCTCTCTGTCTCTCTAGGACGCCCACAGTCTTCATCAACCAGATTGATTGTTTTCCCCAAATTTCACTCAAAACCTAATTGTGTAAGCTAAGTTTGTTGGAATGGTTATGGGTTTTCTAGAAAATAATTTCGATATTAATCTGTTTTGTGAAGTTGTATTGATTAGTCTGAGCTATGTGGATGGATAGATTTTAGTTTAGCCTTGTCATTTGCTAAAGTAGTTTCTGAACAAATTGTAGTTGAGCCATGATCATTGTTTTTATTTTTTATTTTTATTTAGATTGAAGCTAGGTATATGTATATGTATTTTATATACATATATATGTGCGCGCATGTGTGTGTGTGCGTGTGTAACGCTGTTTATATAGAATAAAGAGACCCCCGCCCCTATGCATATATATACAAGTAATTAATATGATTGGTGGAGATTGGTTGAGCTTGTCCAATGCTCTAATTAATCCACTTAAGCAATTGTAGTACACTACGCATGCACATGCTTTAATTAATCCACTTGAAAAATGGGGATTCGAGGGTTCGATAAAACTCCTCATAAGCTCTGCTTCTGTTTTTTATCCTTAGCCTGCAATAGTTTATATATTGTGCCCTCATGCAATCTCATTATATGTTTTATTCTAATATCAATTAATATAACTATTTTAGAATGGATAAATCTTGAATGTCTATGGATAGAAGATCACAAATGTATTCTGAAGGAGTTGAAAACTTTTTGAATCATGCGATGCTTCACACTACTGATATTAACTACATACGTTGTCCGTGCCTAAAATGTGGTAACATCATAAAGAGATAAGAGATGATCTCTTTTTCAATGGTATAGATCAAAGTTATTGTACATGGTATTGGCATGGAGAAGCTGTTCCAGATAGTAAGAATGAGAAAAGGAGTAATCGGGAAGAAATAGTTGAAGATAACATTATCAGGATGGTGGAAGCAGCTTATGATCATTTTGCTTCAAATCCTAAACAATTTGAGAAGTTGTTGGAGGATGCAGAGAAACCTGTATACCCTGGTTCAAACTTCACAAAGTCATCAACCTTGGTCAGATTGTACAATATAAAAGCAAAGAATGGGTGTAGTGATAAACTATTTGCAAATTTACTAGAATTTTTAGGAGTATTGCTCCCACGGAAGAATGAAAAACCCCCCTCTGTGTATGAAGCAAAAAAATACATTGTTTTCTCTCGGAATTGAGTACGAAAAAATATATGCATGCCCCAATGATTGCATCATATACAGGAAAGAGCATTTAGATGCAATTGCATGTCCTACATGTGGTTTTTCTAGATGGAAGGTTAACAAAAGTTCTGGGGAACCTAGCAAGGGGGTACCTGCAAAGGTACTATAGTATTTTCCCCCTATTCCAAGATTTCAGAGAATGTTTTATAATAGCAAGACAGTAAAGAATTTGATATGGCATGCCCAAGATAGAGAAGTTGACGGTAAGTTGTGTCATCCGGTTGACTCTCCCTCATGGAAGCTTGTTGACCACATGTGGCCAGAATTTGGTGGTGACATAAGAAATCTCCGACTAGCAATTTCAACAGATGGGATTAATCCCCATAGCGCTTTAAGCAGTAGATATAGTTGTTGGCCAGTGATTATGGGCACTTACAACCTTCCACCATGGTTATGCATGAAGCGAAAATTTATGATGTTAACACTGTTGGTATCTGGCCCTAAGCAACCAGGTAATGATATCGACGTTTATGTGGCACCATTTATTGATGACTTAAAAACTCTATGGGAAGTTGGTGTTGAAACTTATGATGCATACAATAAGAAGAACTTTATGTTAAAGGCTGTGTTATTATGGACCATCAATGACTTTCTTGCTTACGGAAACTTATTGGGTGTAGTGTGAAAGGATACTCTGGATGCCCTATATGTGGTGATAGAACATCTTCTAAATGGCTAAAGTTAGGGAGAAAGGTAATCTTTAAATGGCTAAAGTTAGGGACCAGACTATATGTATGGATAAGTTGCCGACAATTATTTGCGTTTTGTATCTAGGAGCACAAAAACTGATATGTTACACCAAACGATATGTGGAAATGATTATTTGAATTGCTATGGTCATGATATCTTACAACCTTTTAAAGTTCTTTGTTTATATGTTTTTATTTTTGCGTTTCTGCTGTGCTTGTGTGTGTTGTGGAGACTGCTTTAAATTAATCTGACTAACTTACATTTTATATTTTTTGTATTTTTATATGCAGTGCCCTTTGCAAGAAGGAATTGTAGAATGTGGATATTATGTGATGAAATACATGAAGGAAATCATTGATGATCCGAACTGCTCAATTATTACCAAGGTTAGTACTACTATTACAAAGAGCACTTAAGCGGGTCTATTCGCTTGACGTTTTATTAGCTCTATACCGAGTGAAAAAAAAAAAAAAAAAAAGCACACACACATTAGCGAAATATACGAGTAGAGAGCCCTTGTTCTTTCTGGGCTAGTTGATGCTAATTAACCACTTCCTTATTAGTTAATGATTGAAATTAGTTCTTGTTGTAACATGTTCTCTTCAATTGTGATTTGTTGCAATTCAAAGAAAAAGCTACATACACTCAACAAGAAATTGATGCATTAAGAATAGAGTGGGCTGAGTATATTGATGACTTCATCCCAATAGATGAAACACTAGATTAGCTAGTTTGTGAAATTTTAAATTAAGTGAACTTATAGTTTTATTTTAGTAGGAAACTCTACACATTATATTGTCTTTTGTTATACTTCGGTATTGGATGAATTACAAATTTATGAAGCAATACTGTTTAATTTAGTATCTTGCTTCTTGGATGAATTATGTTAAGTCTTTTTATATATGTCATCATACATATTTCAGGACATGTACTGAATTGTTTATGACATGCTTTGTGTGTCGTTGCTAATATTCAATGATGTTGGAGTGCTATAGTATATGACGCTATACAGATGTCATGTTTATTGTACCATGACGCTTATTCCTTTGTTTATGACACATATTCCGCGTCTCCAATTGAAATAGATGACACACTTTTTTAATTCAATGATGCTTGTTAGGTGTCTCTAAAAGCTATACATGACACTGTGCGTATGTGATGATTAGTATACCATGACGCTCATTCCTATGTTTATGACCCTTATTCCGTGTCTTAAATGGTAATAGATGACACAAGTTCTTAATTTAATGACGCTTATTGGGCATCCTTAAAAGTAATACATGATACTCTTTCAACGTCATAAAAAATATTTTTAATGACACCCACAAAGATGACGCTAAACCCTTGCGTCATTAAACTTTTAACATGACCCATAAAATGCGTCATGTATGTAAAAATTTGTAGTAGTGATTGATAGTTTAGTTAAAAATCAAAAGGCTGCAAATAGTAAGTTGGGTGCAGAAGGAGGTTATATGGGTTCAAATAAAATTTCTCTTCTGGTGATTTATGTGGAGGTTGGGAACTTGGAGAAATTTTTCTGGGTATCGGTACCCTAGCTGAGCTGGTGTTCCCACCATAAAAATACCTAACACATAGCCTATATTAGGCACCTGGCAATCTTTTTTGACACGTTGCAAACAATCTTCCTATTTAATTCTAAATTTCAGAAAAAAAAATTTAAAAAAAAAAATTAGTTAAAAAACTGATTCGAATTCCCATCAGAGTCTTCGACCTCCGCCCCACCCCCAACCCCACCCTTCTCTTCCTTCCCCTCGCCGTTTTCTTTCTATCTCCTTCTACCTTCCTATTCTTCGTTCTAATCCTCCTTTACGTTGAGGAAGGGCACTATAAATTGTCGTCGGCCACCCCTGCATTTTGATCAGAGATTGCAGACAGCAGATCTAAAGGTTGGAGTTGAAGCTGATCATGCTCAGGCTCCATTACGAGGTAAGAATGGAAGAGGAGAAAATTAAGAGTAGGAATGGAAAAATTAAGAGTAGGAAGTGAGAGAATTAATGGGGTGTTGCTGGTGTAGTCATTGCCATCAATGAAGGGATCGTTGTCTCGCCGTGAGTTTGTGGTGGCAGGGTGATTGGTTGCTGTCAGTTCTCGGTGAAGGGAGGGAGGTTTGTTCAAAATTCTCTTTGACTTTTAGGGTAAATTAGGAATTGTATTGATAAAATAAGTTAGATAGCATTTTTTTTGTTATGTGTCACATCTTTGGGAAATTAAGAGGCACTTTAGGAAAATAAAAGATTATGTATATGCTTATAAGTTATTGAGAGTACTCGTAGTACTTCAATTTTTTTTTATCGTATCAGGACTTATGTTGTTCACGTATTTAGACTTTTGGAAAAAAATAGAATTTTAACAACACAAAAAAGGCATTGCTTTTTTTATTGGGCTGCTAAATGTCTTATGTATAACTAAAAAGACATATTCATTGATATCTCTGAACTCTTAAGGCATTCCTAATTTTCTTTTATGAACTTTTATTTTAGCTAACCACTATGAACTTTTATAATTAGCAAAATTTCCTTTTATTTTAGCTAACCACTATGAACTTTTAAATTGTCCATCCAACTTTTCTTCCATCCTTGTGAAGTGTTGTTTCACATGAAAAAGTTTTAAAGGGAAACGAATCATTTTGTCTCACTAATACTTATGCTGGCAACCAATTCTACCTTTCTTCCATTCAACTGTCACAATAAACTTTATAATTAGCCAAATCTCCCTTACCGTTAGATTTTTGAATTTTCTTTCCAACATTTTGCCCATCCTTATCATGTGTTGTCCACTTGAAAAACTTATAAGGAAAAAAAAAAAAAAAAGTCATTTTGTCTCGCACTAACAATTATCCTCAACCAAATTCTACTTTTTCTCCCTTCAGTCTAACTCTTAGTGAAGGACAAAATGAGTTGTTTACCCTCATAGGTTTCCCACATGGACAATACTTGGCTAAGATGGAAGAGAAGTTTGATGGACAATTCATATTATCATTGGGTAATTAGATAAAATAGAAACTGAAAATGAAATTGGCTGTGCCCTTGCTAGTTTAGGATTAAAAAAGGGCAAATACTTATAATAAAAAAAGAGAACTTTAGCGAAAAGCTTTCCGGTCATGTTTATTTTAACAAAAAATCATATTTTTATACAAAAAAGTCAATCCTGATATTATTCACTTTACCTTTTATTTTGTCCTTATCGTTAAAACTTAAATTTTCAAACATTTTTCATTAATTTTCCTTAAAAAAATCAGCTGGTTATGAAAACTTGCATGTGCATGATCGGTCATCCTAGCAAATTTTATTTGAATAATGCTATTCGTATCGCCTAAATATATAAAAACTTCGTACCATTTGATGAAGCAGCTGATCTCAATTGCCACATCAATTAAAAAAAAATCTTGAGACAATTGAGGGGATAATCACATCTATTATAAAAAAAAACCTCGGTCTTGGAAATGAATCCAACCCTGATTTTAGGGTTTTTTGTTTCCCCCATTGCTGCCTCCTCGCTCTTCTCTCGCCATGGTGATCACCTAATTGCTTCTCACCACTCCATTGATTCTTCATGGAATTTAAGAGAATTATTTTAGGACCATTTGATATTACAGTCTAATGGTATTGTTCTTCACTTGTAAGTGAGAGGTCTTAAGTTTGACTCTCGAAAATGCAAGTTCACAACTAATTTATTCACCTACCCCACCCTGATGTGTTGATATTATGCTCTATATTTTACTCTATCTTAGTTATAATTTATTGGTTATTTTGGTGAGATTTTGATACTTTGATTTATATCCTTAATGTAGGACGTGCAACTTCCTCTTGAGCAAAAATTGATCAAACAGATGAATTTTGGAGTGATTCTAAGTGGAAGAGTTCTTGAGTCTTTCAACTTGTTCGTGTCAAAATTTCATATTCTTCTACCAAGCGGATACTTTATGGCGATGAAATAAAGGACAAGCATGAGAAGCTCTCAAAGTGATGTTTTGGGCTTATTTGGGCCCTCTGGCATCCAAGATGGTGTCTTTTGGATGCCAGCGCATATGGAAATATGTTCAAGACATCTCAAGTTTCAAAAAGAGTCATGTTCGGCCTATTTTGGAGGTGTCTAAGAGCATCTCCAAAGGATACGTCAAATTCAAAAACATCAATTTTCAATTTGATGGCTAAATTGGCAATTTGAAATATTATCAATATTTTCCTTCCACCCGATTTCCAAAATTTATTTTTTCATTTATGTTTTTCTAAAACAAAAATAGTAAAAGTTAGGTTGTTGTTGGTTTAAAAATAATAAAATAATATTTAAATATGCAAGTATTTAAGGTAAGACAAGTAGAATGCCTTTGGAAATAGCAAAATCCATATTTGAAGGCAACTTCATATTTGACATCTCTTTGTCCATGTCAGCTTAGCCTTCTTTCCATGTTAACTTTGACATCTCAGTTGGTGTAAATGGTACGTCATTTGTTACTATTATACGTCTATGTGGCATTTTTTGACATCTTCTTTAGAGATAGTCTAAGGCCTAGACCGTGGCTGATCAGTTTTGCTGGACTAGGAGATTGTTTCATTGTTTCTCTTAATTTATTTTGTTTCCTAATTTCTCCGTGTTTGACTAGGAGATTGTTTTCTTGTTTCTCTTAATTTATTTTGTTTAGTAGTTTATTCTAAGACCTTTTCTAGGAAGGATTTTATTTTGTAGTAGTATAAATAAGGCTAATTAGCCATTACAATTCTCTACACACTATTTTGGAGAATTCGGCTTAGAGAGTTTTTGACAATTCAAGTTTATTTTCAAGGTGTTAAAAAAAATAAAAAAAATCCTAATGGATGGAAGGTAAAGATCATCACTGTTAATGAGCCTAAACCCCAAATGACACACCCCGACCTAACTCGAGGCATGTTGGCCGTCACATGAGGGTGATGTAGCCATGAGCGCAGTGCGAAAGTGATTATGATACAAAAGTGTGAGTAATTAAAAATCAAAACTAAATAATTTACACTAGGTAAGTATAGAAGTGCGAGTGAAGATATTAACAGCAAAGATACACATCCTCAGAGCATAGATAACTTAAGTGTAGTCTAGCATGCTAAATACTAATTATACAGGATATGAAAGAAAACCCTACATTACTTGGAGTCTATCAGAACCGCCGTAGAGTCCTCGTGAGTTAACAACACGAACGTCTAACTACAACCTGGAGGGGCGCAAAACAGAAAACGTGAGTGGGCAAAGACAAAGCTTTTAAAAACCTTTTCATTTTTCAAACATAATAACCCATCACCATAAAACCCGTATAATTTTTCAGAAAATAGTACTACATACGTATAAAGAAATCAGGTTTGAGAGCAACGAAAATCAGGTATATGCCATGTCACTATCTCAGCAGTAAATATGTAAGCCAGGTGATATAAATCAATGCAAAACTGATATGCCAGCCAGAGTCACCGAATGTGACCTGTACGACTGAACCAATTGCTCATCAATCTAGCTGGAGTCACCTAATGTGACCTGTACGGCACTAAACCTGCACATGAGTTGAAACCACCTAATTTGGTCTGTACGACAGGCTGGGTATAAATAAGTACGCTCAAGTGCTACGATCATGTGAGGCTATGCTAATGTGGTCTGTACGACAGGTTGGCACCTGACTTGGATCTAAGCTGAACGTATAGTGCGGGAGGTGAATGATCACGTGAAGGCTAGGCCCTAGCCACTGGCAGAGCTCTAACACTAGGGTGCAGGACAATAAGCTCTACGTGCATCAACTCATAATCAACTACCATGCAACCATACCGTCAATATACCCTCACCTGAACTTACCTGGGTTTCCGCAGCATCATGCAATATTATTCAAAGCTAAACTAATGCATATGCTAAAATATAAAGCAAACATGACATGGCATTTTAAACGAATTCCATTTAAAACAGTTTCTGGGAAACACACACACACACACGCACACACACACACACTTACACACACACACACACACACACACACACACACACACACACACACACACACACATATAAACCAAAAGCCCACTCACTGGTATGTAGCTGGGTCGTAACCCCTGAGTCCCGCCTAGCTGCGCTGTTCCTCCGAAAACGTCTCACCTATATGTGAAACAACTATTTTGACATTAATTTTAAGTACATAACCAAAATCGTGTAATAACTTCTCATACGTCGCTCAATTGGGGTGTATGAATATACCATCATGGCGTACTCAACACCACAAGCATCCTCATATTTTTAGAATAATTTTCTGGCACATGGACGAAATCTTTAACGGCGTTAGGGAATATTCCATTAAATAACAGCATATTCCGTCTAAAAACTAATGGTGATACCTGACGCCATTAATATATTCCATCAAAGTTGACGGAATGTTCCTTGTCTTTTCCAGTGGTCCTCACCAGAGCTGCCGTCCATTACACCGGAAACTGGAAAAACTTTAAACTTCAATATCTTCTTCAAAATTGAACCAAATTCCATGAATTTTATATAGATTTAAACCTCTCAACAAGAAGAACAAATCCTTACCTCTTAGAGGTCCTAAAACTGATGGAAAATGGTCAAAAAGTCCCTCGAAATTCCGACAAAGTCTGTAACTCAGTGAACCCACGTGTCTCGACATCTAAAACACTTCAAAATAACACCAAAGTGTTGGGAAGACTAGGGAAACACCTTCTTAAGCCTCAAAACCAATTAAATCACCCACGATCATGTCAAAGTCATTTTAGCTCCTTACTAGAGTTTCTGAAATCCAAGGTTTTTGGGGTCAACTCGCTTAGTAAGTGGTCTCACAAGACTCTAGAGCTCGAAAAGAGTATAAACAGGAAATCCTCAAGATTGATCCGTAAGGTTTTGATGGTGTTTGAAAGTTGTAGAACTTGGTTGTACGGATGGGAAAGAAAGATCGATAAGAGAGAAGGGAGAAGGGTTTGCACATATGTATGTATGTGTGTGTAGTCATGGGTTGGCCAAAAGAAAAAGAAATCTCAGGCCCTAATTGGGCTACCATGAGAGAAAGAAAGAGAGAGAGTTTTAGGATCCAAAAGAAGTAAAACTAACCCAAAAATTTGATTGGGCTCCAAGTTGTAGGAATTCAATTGATTGGTGACTAAGAAGTAGTCATCCAAATAATATCATTCCACCCATTTACTAATTCGTTTACTCAGAAATTTTCCATTACGAATCCAATTCAGCCCTAACTTGCGTCAACACGCTCGTAATGACGCATACAATTTAATTATGTCAGCGAGAAAAATACTTTAACACTATATACATACATCCACGTCACTAAGCCTAGAGGGCATAATCATCATTTCCACACATTCGAGGATAAAATATATATTAATTTGGGACAAGTCGTCACAACCTACCCCCTTAATAAAATTTCGTCCCCGAAATTTTTGTACACCAGTATACAACACATCAATATCCATAAAACAATCGTGGATATAAATCTCTCGTACAATCTTCTATCTCCCAAGTGGCCTCCTCTACTGAATGGTTCCTCCACAAAACTTTCACCATGCGCACAGTTTTATTCCTAAGAACCTTATCCTTCCAATCTAAAATCGTCATTTGTTCCTCATCATATCTCAGGTCTAGATTAATTTCTAGTGGTTGAGGAGGTATCACGTGTGATAGATCGGAGACATAATGATGAAGAATAGCAACATGAAAGACATCGTGTACCCGTGATAATTCTGGAAGTAACTCAAGTCTGTAGGCGACCTCACCGACTCGTTCGATGATCAGGTATGGTCCAATGTGGTGAGGACTTAACTTACCTTTCTTACTAAACCGTACTACGCCCTTCCATGGAGATAACTTCAAAAATACCCAATCTCCAACTTTATACACCTTATCAGTGGAGTCCTTGTCAGCAAGGCTTTTCTATCGATCCTGGGCCGTTTTCTGGTTAGCTTTAATTACCTGAATATTCTAGGTAGTCTCATCAACAATTTCTGGGCCCACCAACACCCTCTCACCAACTTTTGACCAACATAAAGGAGTACGACAAGATTTACCACAGAGTGTCTCGAAAGGTGACATCCCGATGTTAGAATGGTAACTATGATTGTAGGCAAACTCCATCAAATCTAAACGCTTATGCCAAGCATCGCGGAATTGTAGCACTGAAGATCTTAACATATCTTCTAACTTCTGGATGGTTCTCTCGAATTGCCCGTATGTCTGTGGATGATACGCCATACTATAATGCAATTTCGAACCAAGAGCTTCCTGAAATGCCACCCAAAACTTAGAAGTGAACCTAGGATCCCGATTAGAAATAATACTAACCGAAACCCCGTGGTATTTAACAATCCCTGCTATAAATAACTTAGCTAATCGGCTTAAGAAATAGTTCTCACAAACTGGTATAAAGTGTGCTGATTTAGTAAGCTGATCCACTATCACCCAGATGCCATCATAACCATTTCACGTATGAGGAAGCTTGTACACGAAATCCATGGTAATATTTTCCCATTTCCACACGGGAAGTGGCTACATTAATCCAAAAGGTTTCTTCCTCTCAGCTTTGATTTGCTAGCAAATTGCACATCTACTCACGTATTCAGCAATCTATCTTTTCATGCCAGGCCAATAGTAAAAAGGTCGAATAGTGTGATACATCTTTGTACTTCCAGGATGCATCGCATAAGCTAATATATGTGCTTCGTCAAGAATATCGTTCTTTAATTCTGCAATATTCGACACGTACATTCGACTTCCCTGCATAAGCATGCCATCGGATTCCCAAATTCTGAGATCCTTCTTTTTCCCTCACGATACTACCTCTGATAATTCCTAAGATTCCTCATCATTCATTTGAGCCTTGACCACACGATTAATTGAAATTGGTCTGACCTGGAAACTGGCAAGTAAAGCTTCTTCCCGATCTATCACTCCCAAATCAACTCTAGTAGATCTCAATTCTATGAGGAGAAGGATATGGCAAGCATATAAAGCATTAATACGACCTTGAGATTTCCTACTAAGTGCATCTACCACCACATTTGCACGACCAGGATGATACTCAATCGTGCAATCATAATTATTGAGTAATTCTATCCATCTCTAATGTCGAAGGTTAAGATCTTTCTGGGTGAATAGATACTGGAGATTTTTATGATCTGTGAAAATCTTGCACCTTTCTCCATATAAGTAATGTCTCCAAATCTTCAGGGCAAAAAATGATGGCAGAAAGCTCGAGATCATGGGTAGGGTAGTTCATCTCGTGTGGCTTCAACTGTAACGAGGCATATGAAATCACCCTGCCATGCTGTATTAATACGCAGCCTAAGCCATTTAAGGAAGCATCACTGTAAATCTCAAAATTACCATCGTCGTCTGGAAGCTCCAAACAGGTGCGTGTGTGAGACAATACTTTAGTTGCTGGAAACTTCGCTCACAATCATCATCCCACTCAAATCTAACATCTTTTCTAGTCAACCTCGTCAGTGGTAAAGCTATAGTTGAAAAATCTTTAACAAACCGTCGATAATAATCTGGTAAGCCCAGAAAACTTCGTACCTCAATGACGGTTCGTGGTTGCTCCCAATTTTCAACTACAGCTACTTTCTATGGATCTACCTAAATACCCTAAGCTGATATTACATGCCCCAAAAATGCCACTTGATCTAACCAAAATTGGCATTTGCTAAACTTAGCATATAATTTGTGCTCCCTCAATTTCTTCAGAACCAAGGTAAGATGTCGAACATACTCTGCCTTAGACTTAGAATACACCAAGATATCATCAATAAAGACAATAACAAATCTGTCGAGGTATGGCTTAAATACTCGATTCACTAGGTCCATAAAAGTTATGGGTGCATTCGTTAACCCGAATGGTATCACGAGAAATTTGTAATGACCATATCGAGTCCTGAAAGCCGTCTTAGGAACATCTTCACTTTTAATCTTTAATTGATAATACGCGGACCTCAAATCAATCTTGGAGGATATGCACACACCTCGAAGTTGATCAAATAAATCATCTATACGCGACAACGGATAGCAGTTTTTAATTGTTACCCGATTCAGCTGTCGATAATCGATACACGGCCTCAAAGTCCCGTCTTTCTTTCGTACAAACAAAACTGGAGCTCCCTAAGGTGAAATACTAGGCTAAATGAAACTCTTATCAACCAATTCCTGCAACTGGGTTTTCAATTCCCTCAACTCTGCTGGAGCCATTCGATAAAAAGTTAAGGAAATAGGATCTGTACCTGGAGTAAATCAATAGTGAATTCCACTTCTCTATCTGGTGGTAATCCAGGTAAATCGTTAGGGAAAACATCAAGGAAATGCCTAACTACACGTACATCCTCCACACAAGTATGCGTATCCTCATTCAATACGACGTGAGCCAAATAACCCTGACAACCTTTCCTCAATAACCTTTTAGCCCAGAGATAATGTCGTGCCTTAGTCCACTACGTACACCCACAAATGTAACCACAGGCAAACCCGGGCGATGAAAAGTAACTATCTTCTCATAACAATCCATCTTAGCACGATTGTAGTGTAACCAATCCATGCCTAGAATAACATCGGAATCAACAATATCTAATGGAACAAGATTAGGTGGCATAATGATGTCCTCCACTAGAACAGGACATCCTTGGTATACCTAGCTAACATAACATGTCTCACCTCTAGGCATCAAAAACTGTAACTCATAACCGAGAGGTGTAGGGTAGGGTTGCGTCGTCTGAACAAACGTATGAGAAATAACAGAGTGTGTCGCACCAGAATCAATTAATACTTTAGTAAGATGGCCAAGCATATTTAATGTACCCATAATCAAATCAGGATTGTTTTGGGCATCCTGCAAGGTGATATGGTGAACACAGCCCTGTGGCTATTGTCGTCTTCCACGACCCCTGTTACCTTGATTTCCATGTCCTTGTACACCGCGTCCCTGACCAGGCTAATTAGGCTGCCTCGATGATCCTGCACTGCTAATGAGCGAATTTTATATTATATATTTAACCCTATTCTTGGTATATTTTGGTTAATATTTTGGAAGAATTTTGATACTTTGAATTGTATTTCTAATATAGGACTTCCAAATTCCGCTGGAGAAAAACATGGTCAAATGGACGAATTTTGGAGTAATTCTAGTTAAAGGACGATCGTGAGTCACTTCGCTTGATCATATCAAAATATCAAATTTTTCTACCAAGCGATGATTTTCTGGCAATAAAATAAAGGAGCAATGTGTAGTGCTAGAATAGTGACATTTTGGGCTTTAATTGCGTTTTTGTAGCCCAAGATGACCTCGGATGGGTTCGTGGCCTTTTGGAGATGTTTTCAAAACGTCCTGATCTTCAAAATAAACCATTATGGGCCGGATTTAGAAGAGATTTGAGGCTAAAACGTAGCTAGACAGTTTATGTGCAGTTTATCCTAACTTCATTAGGACTTTATGTTTTAATATATTTTATTATTAGTGAGCTTCCTAGTGGAAATAAGAGACTTAGTTCCTAGGGTTTGTGTAGTTGGCTTTGAGTGAGATATTTAAGGTTTTAGTCAACTCTAGTTTGGGACGAAGCTTTCTTTTATGCAACTTTGGAGATAGAGAGTAATTGCTAGGGTTCTTGGAGATTTTCTAATTTAAGGTGTTTTCATTCCTTCTATTCTTAATAACATTTTCTATGATTTTAAGTATGAATATGCATAACTAATTCTTTTTGCTAGGGCGAAGTCTTGAGCCTTAGCATGAATATGTAATTTTTATTTAATTGCTTATGATTGATTGCATGCACACTTTGAATTATTAATTACCATGATTAAAACTATCTAATTGTCTTAATGCTTGATCACCCTTAGGATCTTTGGAAAAGTAATTTGATGCCATTTTAATCGGAAGATTCCCTGAAATTGACGATGGCTTCTTGTGGTTAATAATTGTAATTTCACTTAAGATGAACACCACGTCTTAAGGGTTGCATGGTTTTTCAAAGGGTTTTCATAAAGCATAATGAGTCTCTCATGTTTAGATTTGATCTGAACGTCATACGGAGTGCATGTTAGATATACGTTCTATATTGGAGGTTCCAAGTAGAATATAAATTAGGAAAGCCTAACCTTCAATGTGGCATGTATAGATCATAAGTAATTGGTAAAAATGCATAAGATTGCTAAGTGATGGTGGAACCCTAGTGCTTTTATAAATTGGTATTTTAAAAACTGTTTCTTTTTCTTTCAGCTTTATTATTGCATATTAGTTTCTTTTATAAATTAAATTCGTTCTAATTTAAATAGGTTATCAAATCAATCATCTCTCTGCTTTATAATAATTAATTGAAAAATGGTTTGCTTCGATTTATTTAATAATCCTTGTGGAAAACGACCTTGCAAAATCCATTTATACTACAATAACCTTATTATTCTTGCAAATATTATAGGAGTTTTTAGCCTGTTTGCGTGTGTGGTAAATTCTCTATCAAGAAATTGGCATCGTTGACAGGGATTATTTAAAATAATTCGTTCTAATTAGATTTTCATTTAGTTATTGCTGTATATATACATAAAAAATAAAAAGAAATTTTAATTTTCGTTCTTATTTTATTTTTACAGATTACAATGCATATTACAACAATATGTGCATGGTCAGCACTAGATTAGCAGCGAAACAACTGATTCCATTTGATCCAGAACCTCAGCAATCTTTAAGTAGGCGACGTAGGGAAAGAAATTTGCAGTGGGTTCCTTCCCAGCAAGGGCCTTTTCTTCAATCCTTGTTTTCTAAGGATCTGCACAGCGAAAAAAAATGGCTTTTGTTATTCCAGAGGCTGGTGATCCTTTGGGTGATTCTTTAACAGCTCATGCTACTAACATACCAAGTTGCATTACTTATCCGGAAATGGAGGAAGGGTCTACATTCGAAATAAAGCAGCACATGTTGAATATTCTACCTACATTTCATGGGTTCTCAACCGATGATCCTAACATGCACATTGCAGAATTTTTAATGGGATGCAAGACTATTTTGGTGAGAGGATTTCAGCCAAATCTATTAAGCTTCGATTATTTCCTCACATATTAAAAGATCAAGCAAGGAGATGGCTCCTTTCACTTCCATCTGGAAGCATTAGTACTTGGGCCCAACTCAGTAAAAAATTCTTAAACAAGTATTATCCGACTTCAAAGACTCTTGACATGAGAACTCAGATTTTATCTTTTGCCCAAAAACCAAATGAAGAGTTTCTTGAGGCATGGGAATGGTTCAAAGAGTTGATCAGAAAATGTCCACATTCTGGTATTAACAATACTGATCAAATGCATATATTTTTTAGAGGGTTAAATATGACAACAAAAACTCTTGTTAACGCTTCATGTGGAGGTTCGTACGAGGATAAAAATGCACAAGAGGCATGTTTATTATTTGAAAAAATGGCAACGGATACACAACAATGGGCAGCAATCTAGGGATGTTTTTGAGATGTCTAACAACTCTCCATATGTTACCGCACAATTTGAAAAAATGGAAAAAAGGCTTGATGCCAAATTTGACATGTTACAAAGAATTTCAATTTCACAGGTTGCTGTATAGCAGCCATTATAAGCTGCCTGCAGCATTTGCAACATGAAAACTCATGATTTTTTGAGCTGTCCACATAAAGGTGCTTATCCAGAGTTTACAGCGGAGCAGGTTAATACATTTAATAATTTCAACATCCCCGATATGACCCATATTCAAATTTCTACAACTCAGGTTGGAGAGAACTTCCTAATTTAAAGTGGGACAAAGATCCGCACCCTAGGCCACAATTCCAACAGCAGGTACAGCAACCGACTGCACGTAAGGCTGCTTGGGAGGTTAGAATTGAAAAATTAGCAAATACTACCAGTCAAGAAATCCAAAATCTGCAAGCAATAATGAAAAATATGGAAAAACAAATTGGGCAGATTGCTTTGCAGGTTTCAAAAAGAGCACCGGATACATTTCCTAGCCAAACCGAACTGAATCCAAGGGGAGGTGCAGATTGTAAGGCAGTTAGAATTTTACGTTCTAGCAAAAGTTATGATAATAGACTTGAAAATTGTGTTGGAAATTCGCAGGTAGCATTACAGCCAAAAGCAAATTCGGGAAATGTTGAAAAATTTGACAATTTAAAAGATTCTACGCAGCCTTTGAACAGTTCCGAAAATAGTGTAGATATTGCTGCACAACGTGTTTATGAGCCTGCTACGCCTTATCCCTGAAAGGTTGAAGCTTCATGCTACAGATCAATAGTTGACAGATTTTATGAAAACTTTGTCTAAAGTTTAGATTAATCTACCGTTAATTGATGTAATAAAAAACATTCCATCTTATGCCAAGTTCTTGAAGGATGTTTGCACAAAGAAAAAGAAGCTTGTGGATTTTGAAAATGTGATTTTAACATAACAATGCAACGCAGTTTTATTACATAAATTGCCTCCAAAGAAACAAGACCAAGGAGTTATACAATTTCATGCACAATTGGAAACTCAAATTTTAAACATGCTTTAATTGATTTGGGTGCAAGTATTAATTTAATGCCCTTTTCTGTTTTTCAGAGGCTAGGACAAGGAGAAATCAAGCCTACATCAGTTATTCTACAATTAGCGGACCGTTCACAGACCGTTCAGTTGCTTATCCTAGAGGAATTATTGAGGACCTCATTATTAAAGTGGATAATCTCTATCTTCCTGAAAATTTTGTGATCTTGGATATGGATGAAGATATGCAAACACCAATTATTTTGGGACGTCCGTTCATGGCTACTACTCGAACCTCAATTGATGTAGAAGTTGGGACACTTACACTTAGAGTGCAAGATCAATCTGTTGTTTTCAATTTATTTGAAGCAACTAAAAGCCTAGCTGATGTGCAAGATTGTATGCGCGTTGACACGTTGGACAGCTTAATGCATGTTGAAATTATGCCTCGTTTGACATTTGATCTGTTCTTAAATGTGTCGCATGGGTTTGGGAATAAAAATACACAAGATGAAGAAGTTTTTGAGTATGTTTCAGCTTTGGAAAGTCTCTTTCCAACACCCCCGTTGAAGGCATGTTTTTGAGAGTTTGGGGAAGCCAAAAAAACCGTTGCAGCCGTCTTAATACAGCCACCTAAATTGGAGTTAAAAGTGCTCCTAGAACACTTAAAATATGCTTATTTGGGGGTAGATTCTTCACTACCAGTTATTATTACTGCTGATTTATCACCAACAGAAGAAGAAAAGTTGTTGCGCATATTAAGAAATTATCAAGATGCAATTGGTTGGACTATAGCAGACATTAAAGGAATCAACCCTACAATTTGTATGTATAGAATTTTGATGGATGATCGAGTAAAGCCCACCATTGATGCTCAACGCCGTTTGAATCCAATTATGAAGAAGTTGTTCGTAATGAAGTTATGAAGCTTTTAGATGTTGGGATGATCTACCCAATTTCAGATAGTAAGTGGATTAGTCCAACACAAGTGGTGCCCAAGCGTTCTGGAATTACAGTTGTGAAGAATGGTAATAATGAACTTGTGCCTACAAGTTTGACTACTGGGTGGCGTATTACAGAAAGATCAATGCAGGTACTAGAAAAGATCATTTTCCATTATCATTCACTGATCAAATGTTGGAAAAGTTGGCTGGTCGTGCTTTCTATTGTTTCTTGGATGGATATTCAGGGTACAACCAGATTACAGTTGCACCTGAGGATCAAGAGAAGACAATCTTTACTTGTCCTTTTGGAACTTTTGCATATCAGAGAATGCCTTTTGGCATATGCAATGCTCCTACAACATTTCAGCGATGCATGATGAGCATATTTTCAGTTTGGTAGAACAATTAGTTGAGGTAGTTATGGATGACTTTTTCCGTTTTTTGGGGATTCTTTTGATCAATGTTTGCAGAATTTGTCTCTAGTTCTTGAGAGATGATTAAGACAAACCTAGTTTTAAATTGGGAAAAGTGTCATTTCATGGTCAAGCAACGGATTTTTCTAGGCCACTTAATTTCTAATAGGGGTATTGAGGTTGATAAGGCTAAAATTGACGTAATTGCAAAGCTACCACCACCAACAACTGTTAAAAGTGTTCGATCTTTTCTTGGTCATGCTGGGTTTTGTAGACGGTTCATCAAGGATTTTTCCATGATTAGCTGACCATTGTGCAATTTGTTGGCTAACGATGCTCATTTTGTTTTTGGTGAGGCTTGTTTGGAGGCCTTCAACAAGTTAAAAACACTCCTCACTACAGCACCCATTATTGCAGCCCCTAATTGGAGTTTACCTTTTGAATTAATGTGTGACGCTTCAGATTATGTAATTGGAGCAGTTCTTGGACAACGAATAGATATGCTTCCCCAAGTGATTTATTATGCTAGTCGAACCCTCAATGATGCACAGCTAAACTATGCAACCACAAAGAAAGAATAATTGGGAGTTGTTTTTGCACTGGAAAAATTTCAAGCTTATTTAGTTGGGGCTAAAGTGATTGTTTATACATATCATGCAGCTTTGAAGTATTTGATGTCTAAAAAAGACGCTAAGCCTCAGTTGATTCGATGGATTCTTTTATTGCAAGAGTTTGACCTAGAAATTAAGGATAAAAAGGGCAGTGAAAATGTGGTGGCTGACCATTTATCTTGATTAATTATTCCAACAGCTTCAGAAGAGGATTCCCTACCATTGAGTGAGTTTTCCAGATGAATAGCTATTTGTTGTCCAAATCAATACACATTGGTTTGCTGATATTGTTAATTATTTAGCTCGGGGTGTAGTGCATCCAGATTTTACGTTCCAGCAGAAAAAGAAGTTTTTATTTGATGTAAAGCATTATTTCTGGGATGAGCTATACTTGTATAAGTATTGCCCAGACCAGATTATTCGCAAGTGCATTCCTGAAGCTGAACAGGAAAGTGTTCTAAAATTTGCTCATCATTATGCATGTGGGGGACATTTTGGGCAAAAAAAGACAGCAGACAAAATTTTGCAAAGTGGGTTATTTTGGCCCATAGTTTTTAAAGATGCACATAATTGGTGCAAGGCATGTGATTGGCGTCAAAGAGTCAGCAACCAGTCTAAAAGGAATGAGATGCCCCAACAAAGTATTTTAATTGTTGAATTATTTGATTTTGGGGTATTGATTTCATGGGCCCATTTCCATCTTCTAATGGTAACCAATATATTTTAGTTGCCGTAGAATATGTTTCTAAGTGGGTCGAGGCCATTGCAGCACAAACTAATCAAGGATCAATGGTCCTGAAGATCCTCCAAGGAGTTATATTTCCACGTTTTGGCATTCCGCGCATTATTCTTAGTGATGGGGAGAAGCATTTTATTAATAAATCATTCGCTAAATTACTGGCAAAGTATGGGATTAATCATCACGTGGCTACACCTTATCATCCACAGACATCAGGTCAAGTTGAAGTTTCAAGCAGAGAATTAAAGCGCATTTTGGAGAAAACAGTTAATTCTACACGTAAAGATTGGAGTTTAAAATTAAATGATGCTTTGTGGGCTTACAGGACAGCATATAAGACTCCTATTGGGATGTCACCATTTCAACTCATTTATGGGAAAGCATGTCATCTACCTATGGAGCTTGAGCATAAGGCTTACTGGGGAATTAAAAAGTTAAAATTTTCATATGATTCAACTGGGGAACAACAAAAATCGCATCTCAATGAGCTGGAGGAAATTCGTCGGGTGCCTATGAAAGTTCTCGCATCTACAAGGAAAGAACCAAGGTGTTTCATGATAGTCAAATTTTACGGAAAGAATTTCAACCAGGGCAAAAAGTTCTGTTATTTAGTTCAAGGTTAAAGTTGTTTCCAGGGAAATTGAAATCTCGCTAGACTAGACCGTATCTGGTTTCTAAAGTCTTTTCTCATAAGGCAGTTGAAATAACTAATGAGGCTCAAGGTAACACATTCAAGGTGAATGCTAACGGCTGAAACCATATGTGGAGTCACCTTTTGACACTGCAGACGAGTCTTTGACTCTGAAGGAACCAATGATCTAGCCACCAGACTTCTGCAACGTCTAGCTACAGACTTAAAATAAAGCGCTTATTGGAAGGCAACCCAATTTTTCTAAACTCTTTCCTAATTTTATTTTTCGTTATTATTTTAAATTACTAGATGCTTTATATACCCTAAGTTTTAAAAAAATAAAAATAAAAAAATAAAAACGAAAAATTCATAAATATGTTGCTTCCTTTATTTACCCAGTTGGTTATTTTATTTATTTTCTCTTAACGCAAAGTGGTTAATTGCAGGTTGCATACATGGAAAATAAAGACATCATATACTGGAATCATGCACCCAGCAGCAAGTCTACATTAACATCAACCACATCTACACTATGATGGAAATTTAAAGCAGTCAACATGAAGTCATTCATAGAGGCAAGTTTGGGGGTGATTGTTGCAGATCCAGCACAGAAACATAATTTTGAGCAGTTAATTTTCTACAGCTCAGTTTTGTGATGAATGGATGAGAAGCACAGTTAAATCACATATCCATACACCACAGAACTAAGTACAGCTATTATTACCAGATCTACAACAACTAAACTTGCAAGGATTCGAATTTTACCTCCCAGATGCACAGATCTGGGGTCCTAAGGGCCTTTCCTATTTTGTCCGTCGAGCTTGTGTGTTTACTTCCTTTTCCCTCAGCTCCATCATGGATCCACATACCCCTACACAAAGAGCACCAATATGAGTACATGCAAGACATAGAACGAACATCTATACAGATCAGGACCCAACCAAAGTCTGGAATTAATCTTACTTTCATATGGACATCGGATCTGAGATGTCCGAGCTGTTCATGTCTTCTACCTCTGTGCAGGGGCCACACTGGAGTTCCTATACAGATCAAAACAAAAATAACCAGATTCATGAGTTAGAAACCATAACTATTTTTCGGCAACTCCATTACTCATGTATTGGAGTCGAATAGTATGTCATTATTCAAGTCTGGGATGGGTTCTTCATTATGTCCTCTATTTTTCGGCCGCAGCATTTGCTGTTTATTTTGAATTTTGGAACCACTGGACCGGCAGCTTAGGGGTTGTTTTCTCTCAGTTCTACGCTGGATTTGAGTATTATTTTTCAGTCACAGTAGTGGTTTTATTATTAAAATACCAGATCACAGCCAATCAGTCAAGAGGGTTACAGTTTCTACCTCAAAATTTGCATATCCGTGAGTTTGGGGACTATTCGAGTCAGTCTCTTCAGTCTCTTTGTGAATCTCGGGTACCTAATACAGAAGAACATCAGTGTAAGATTTTATAAAGACTCATCATGAAACATAGCTCTCAGAGATTTGAACCAAGTGGGAGATGATTACCGTTGCATGAGCAAAATGGTCTCGATCTGCATGAATGGAACTTGACTCCGTGATGGGTTGAGGCTATAGGGACATGCGGTTTGGTTGAGAAGAGTTGCGTTTTTATTTTGTTGCAGAGAGAATGCAGATCTTGGACGGAGGTGTGTATGTTGCTGGGCTTGAGGTTGGAGAAATGAGAGCATTTTCAGACATAAAAAGGAGAGAAGGCTGAGAGACATCTCTCAAGCGGTTGAAGGTTTGAAGGAGTAATAGACATGGAACCTGTTACATTGGGAATCTAAATTATTAATTTTCTTTCTTCACGGGTTGGTTTAAAAATGAGAGAGGGTGAGTCATTCGGCTCTGGGGTTGAGGAGATGCAGAGAGCCGTTGCTCTGGGCTCGAGACAATTGAGGAGAGCATCCTGTCCTATGTTGGGTTAAAGAATACTAGGGTTTCTTTCTATGAGTGCAGCCGAGTGGGCTGTGGTATGAAAGCTATCGGCCCGGCCTTATGAGCATCTTATAGCAAGTGGGCTGCTCTTTCTGTTCATTCTTTGCGATCCAGCAGTAATTGCCAGGCTTCCATCCGACAGCTATACACGCGTGTGCATGCATGTGCGCAGATCGCAGCCTTCTATCCCACATCTTCCTGTGTTCGATCCCCGGGTGTGTTCTTTTTCTTTTTCTTTTTTTGTTTTCTATTTTTTCTTTTTAGTTTTCTTCAGTTCTTTTCTTTATTTTTGCTAGCAGCTTTATGTTTTATTTTAGGCTTTAGTATTTTTGCCATTTTTTTTTCTCCACACCTTGAGGACAAAGTGTGACATAATTTTGGGAGTAGGAAAATAAAATTTTAGGATTTTAATTTTTGCGTCAATTAAAATTTTTTTGTTTTTAAGTTAATATCCATAGATTATTTTAAACATTAAAACAAATGGACATGGTGAAGATTTATCCCACATTAGAGTCTTTTCTATTTATTGTTGATTAGACACTAATTCATGAGTTACACTTTGAAAATTTGCACATTCACATCAACATGGTTTGTGGGGAGTGAGATTGAAACACTTACTGTTAGTCTAAGTTTCATTTTTTTAATTTTTTTTCTAAATAAAGTAAAGTTAGTATGTGTTATAAAGTAATAATTGTCTCACCCGAGGTTTTGCCTAGTAACTGGGCCAGTCTTGCCTAATCAACAGTGATTCTCACGTCAAACGATAGAGTTTTGGCATGGGGCAGGGTGGTTAGTTGGTTTCGTAGCCTTTCCAGCTCGGGTTAATAAGTCCGCAGGGGTGTTCTACACCTAGTGCCCAAAAGCCCTTGTGATTTGGGAGTCATTGACCTAAAGCTCACTACATGGGTTGGATCGAAAGCTTAAGTGAACCGACATTGCACGACCACTACTGTTACTAAAAAAAAAATCAAAGATCAAGAAGAAAAAGAAAAATAGTTATATTTAAAGTTAGTATGTGTGAAATAAAGAAGGACGAGAGGTAAGGGTTTTAGTCGAGTCTCCTTAGCGATGTTGATTCACTTTACACCAAAGGAACTTCGTGAATTCTTTTCTAATTGATTCTAAATGGCTTAGACTTTGTGGTGGGATTGGTTAGAACTTTTGAAAAGATGTTCTGATTTTTAATGTGTTCTATGGATTGCAACTTAGAAGATGAAAATTTTTGTTAGTTAGTTTTAGTTAAGTTTCGAGTTTGTTGGTTTTTATTGTTGTTTTCTAGTTTTGTTTCGCTTGAGGACAAGCAAAAAGCTACGTTTGGGGGTATTTTGACTAGCGGATTTTATATTATATATTTAATCCTATTCTTAGTATATTTTGGTTAATATTTTGGAAGAATTTTGATACTTTGAATTGTATTTCTAATATAGGACTTTCGATTTCCTCTGGAGCAAAACATGGTCAAATGGACGAATTTTGGAGTAATTCGAGTTGGAGGACGATCGTGAGTCACTTAGCTTGATGGTACCAAAATATCAGATTTCTCTACCAAGCAATGATTTTTTGGCAATAAAGGAGCAATGCGCAATACTAGAATAGTGACGTTTTGGGCTTGAATTGCATTTTTGGAGCCCAAGTTGACCTCAAATGGGTTCGTGGCACTCTGGAGATGTGTTCAGAACGTCCTGCTCTTCAAAATCAGCTATTATGGGCCGGATTTGGAGGAGATTTGAGGCTAAAATGTAGCTAGACAGTTTCTGTGCAGTTTATCCTAACTTAATTAGGACTTTATGTTTTAATATATTTTAGGGTAAAGTACAAAAAACTACCTCAACTATTGGTGTCACAACACTTTCATACCTCATCTTTTAAAATTGACAATGTCATACCTCATCTTTAGAATTTGGTCCAATGTTATACCTTCCATTACTTGGCCGTTTACTTTTGAGTTAAATGTTGACGTGGCTTGATTCAGGACTCACTTTCTATTAAAAAATCATTAATATATTATTAAAAACTAAAAAAAAATTATTTAATATTTTTTAAATATTAAAATAATAATAAAAAGTAAAAAATAAAAAAAATAAAAAATAACCCTCAGTAACCCCTTAGTTCGTCCCTCCCCTCCCCCTCCCCCCTCCTCTCTCTTCTCCCCATCTTCATCTTCTTCCCCCCCCCCCCCCCATGGAAGAAGAAGAAGGAGAAGGAGAAGGAGAAGGAGAAGGAGAAGGAGGAAGAAGAAGAAGAAGAGGAAAAACAGGAGAAGGAGGAAGGAAAAAAAATAAAAATTCCCCCCCCTTTGGCGCGCGAAAGAAGAAGAAGGAAAAGGAGAAGGAGAAGGAGAAGGAGGAAGAATAAGAAGAGGAAGAAAAGGAGAAGGAGGAAGAAGAAGATGAGGAAGAGAAAAAAAATATGTCACATCCCGGCCCAGGTGGGACCACTTCCTGGGCCCGACTCCACTACCGTAGCACGATATTGTCTGCTTTGGGCCCCGACCACACCCTCACGATTTTGTTTCTGGGAACTCAGACGAGAACTTCCCAGTGGGTCACCCAACCTGGGAGTGCTCTCGCGCGCTACTCACTTAACTTCGGAGTTCCGATGGAACCCGAAGCCAGTGAGCTCCCAAAAGGCCTCGTGCTAGGTAAGGATGAGGATATACATTTAAGGATCACTCCCCTGGGCGATGTGGGATGTCACAATCCACCCCCCTTAGGGGCCCGTCGTCCTCGTCGGCACACCACGGCCAGGGTTAGGCTCTGATACCAAATTCAAATTGTCACATCCCGCCCCGGGTGGGACCACTTCCCGGACCCGACTCCACCACCGTAGCACGATATTGTCCGCTTTGGGCCCCGACCACGCCCTCACGGTTTTGTTTCTGGGAACTCAGACGAGAACTTCCTAGTGGGTCACCAAACCTGGGAGTGCTCTCGCGCGCTACTCGCTTAACTTCGGAGTTCCGATGGAACCCGAAGCCAGTGAGCTCCCAAAAGGCCTCGTGCTAGGTAAGGATGGGAATATACATTTAAGGATCACTCCCCTGGGCGATGTGGGATGTCACAAAAAATATTTGAAAACCCATCAACCCCCCCTGCGGAAGAAGAAGAAGAAGGAGAAGGAGAAGTAGAATGAGGAAGAAAAAGAAGAAGAAGAAGAGGAAAAAAAGGAGGAGGAAGAAAAAAAAATAAAAAATTTTGAAAACCATCAACACTCCCCTGTAGAAGAAGGAGAAGGAGAAGGAGGAAGAAGAAGAAAAAGAGGAAAAAAGGGAGGAAGAAAATATATATATATATATATTTTTTTTGAAAACCCATCAAACCCCAAATCCACCACTCTCATTCATTCTCTAAATCCTCTTCCGCACCCATCCTCGACCTTCTCTACGCACCCATCTTCCCGCCGACGGGATCTGGGTTTTTTTTTTTTTTTCTATGTTGCAGGAGGAAGAATAGGGGTGGGAAGGGGGAAACTGAGTGTGGGTGTGGGGGAAGACAAATTGGAATTTTTTTTTTCTTTTTTTTTGGGGTTTGCAGATGGGGGAAGAAGATGAAGATGGGGAGAATAGAGAGGAGCGGGGGAGGGGGAGATTTTCTTTTTTTTTATTATTATTATTATTATTTTAATATTTAAAAAATATTAATTTTTTTTTTAGTTTTTAATAATATTTTAATGATTTTTTAATAGAAAGTGGGCCCCGAATCAAGCCACGTCAGCATTTAACTGAAAAGTAAACGGCCAAGTAACGGAAAGTATAACATTGGACCAAATTCTAAAGATGAGGTATGACATTGTCAATTTTAAAAAATAAGGTATGAAAGTGTCGTGACACCAATAGTTGAGGTAGTTTTTTGTACTTTACCCTATATTTTAATATTAGTTAGCTTCCCAGTGGAAATAAGAGACTTGGTTCCTAGGGTTTGTGCAGCTGGCTTTGAGGGAGATATTTAAGGTTTTAGTCAGCCCTAGTTTGGGACGACACTTTCTTTTATGCAACTTTGGAGATAGAGAGTAATTGCTAGGGTTCTTGGAGATTTTCTACCTTAAGGTGTTTTTATTCCTTCTATTCTTAATAACATTTTCTATGATTTCAATTATGAATATGTGTAACTAATTCCTTTTGCTAGGGCGAAGCCTTGAGCCTTAGCATGAATATGTAATTTTTATTTAATTGCTTATAATTGATTGCATGCACACTTTGAATTATTAATTACCGTGATTAAAACTGTCTAATTGTCTTAATGTTTGATCATCATTAGGATCTTTAGAAAAGTAATTTGATGCAATTTTGGTCGGAAGGTTCCCTGAAATTGACGCTGGCTTCTTGTGATTAATAATTGTAATTTCACTTAAGATGAACACCACGTCGTAAGGGTTGCATGGTTTTTCAAAGGGTTTTCATAAAGCATAATGAGTCTCTCTTGTTCAGATTTGATCCGAACGTTCGGACGGAGTGCATGTTAGATATACGTTCTATGTGAGGTTCCAAGTAGAATATAAATTAGGAAAACCTAACCTTCAAAGTGGCATGTGTAGATCATAAGTAATTGGTAAAAATGCAAAGGATTGCTAGGTGATGGTGGAACTCTAGTGCTTTTATAAATTGGTATTTTAAAAATTGTTTCTTTTTCTTTGAGGTTTATTATTGCATATTAGTTTCTTTTATTAATTAAATTCGTTTTAATTTAAGTAGGTTATAAAATCAATCATCTCAACGTTTTGCTTTATAATAATTAATTGGAAATTGGTTTGCTTTGATTTATTTAATAATCCTTGTGGAGAACGACCTTGCGAGATCCGTTTATACTACAATAACTTTGTCATTCTTGCAAGTATTATAGGAGTTTTTAGCCCGTTTGCATGTGTGGTAAATTTTCTATCAACTACTAGAAGCAACCTCAACGTTCTGGGACTATCCTCCAGGATACCATTGTGATCCACCAGCTGGATATGACGGATATGGCGAGTAGCCTCCTGAATACTGAGCGTAACCACTTTGCTGATATGGATCATGTGGGTATTGATAATGTCCTCCAGGAGCTATATCACCCTAATAATGATATGCTCCACCATAACCCATATGAGTATAACCCCTAGGTCTTGGAACCTGCTGAATAAGGACTGGTGGTGGCAAAGCAAATGGTTGGGGCTTCTGCTGGTTCTGTGGGCACTAGATAGCCCTAGGTCTTGGAACCTGCTGAATAAGGATTGGTGGTGGCAAAGCAAATGGTTGGGGCTTCTGCTGGTTCTATGGGCACTAGATAGCCCGATGTCCCATCTGACCACAAATAAAACATCTATCTCTGTTGCCCTGTCTACACTCTCCAAAATGTTGACTATTATATCTACGGCAAAATGGACCACTAGAACCACCGAAATCTCTTTGTCTCTGAAAGCGGGAACCTCCAGAATAGCCGCCCCTCTGTGGCGCCGTGGAACTCGAACCCCCACTAGAAGAACCAGAACTGGCACCACTCCTCTTAAAACTTTGTGTCTTGCGAGGTCTCTGAGATGACTGACCTTTATCTTTATTACTGTTTTCTTCTGAATATTATCTTTTTCTTCCTCTTCTTCACTATCACTGGGCATATTTTCAGAATCCTCAACCTGCAATAAAATCTCGTAAAACTCCTGATATGTAGAGCAGGGAGTCGTGGTCGCCATAGAACACCACTTCTTTCGAGTACCCCACTTGAATCGTCGAAGCATCTAAGCAGGATTCTCAGCAATCTCCAGACAATACCGAGATAAATCAATGAACTTTCTATAGTAGTCATTAATTGACATTTTCCCTTGCTTTAATTGTGTGAATTCTTGCCTCATACGATCTAAATACTCTAGGGGTAAAAATCTCTTCTGGAATAATCGCTTAAAAACCTCCAAATCTGCAGCTTCTTTCAATGACAACTAAAAAGATTCTTGCCTCCACTAGGATGCAGCCCCCTTACCCAAAAACCAAGTGGTCGTCTCGAACCATCTATCCTCGGGGAAATTCCCATGTCGCTGCATCACTTGATAAGTTTTCTCCACATGGTTAAGCCACTGCTCGACTCCCTCGGGCCCCTCATTACCCACGAATTTATTCAACTTTAAATTATAAACTATTTCCAGAGGAGTCCTCTAGGGAGGGCGCTATGAAGACTGAATGGCATTAGGAATGGCCTTACCCAATTGGCCAATATTAGGAAAGTTAGATTCAGAGGAAGTATGTGGCTCTCTTCGAGGCGACATGGTTCTGACATAAGACATCAAAATGATTAGAATACTCATAAAAATACACAGGATTGCCAAACCTGGCTTTGATACCAAACTGACACACCCCAACCTAACTCGAAGCATGCTGGCCGTCACATGAAGGTAACGTAGCCATGAGCGCAGTGCGGAACTGGTAATGATACAAAAGTGTGAGTAATTAAAAACCCAAACTAACTAATTTACACTAGGTAAGTATAGAAGTGTGAGTGAAGATGTTGAAAACATGGATACACATCCTTAGAGCATAGATAACCTAAGTTCAGTCCAGTAGGCTAAATACTAATTATACAAGATATGAAAGAAAACCCTACATTACTTGGAGTCTGTCAGAACCACCGTAGAGTCCTCGTGAGCCACCAACATGAACGTCTAACTAGAACCTGGAGGGGCACAAAACAGAAAACGTGAATGGGAAAAAACAAAGCTTTTAAAAACCTTTTCGCTTTTCAAAAGTAATAACCCCTCATCATAAAACCTGTATAATTTCCCAGAAAATAGTACTACATACATATAAAGAAATCAGGTTTGAGAGCAATGAAAACCAAGTATATGCCATGTCACTATCTCAGCAGTAAACATGTAAGCTAGGTGATATAAATCAATGCAAAAGTGATATGCCAGCTGGAGCCACCTAATGTGACTTGTACGACACTAAACCTGCACACGAGTCTGAACCACATAATGTGGTCTGTACGACAGGCTAGGTGTAAATAAGTACGCTCAAGTGTTACGATCACGTAAAGGTTGTGAGACAAATCGCAGGTCACCTATGAGTTGGAACCACCTAATGTGGTTTGTACGACAAGCTGGTACCTAACTTGGATCCAAGCTGAGCATGCGGTGCAGGAGGTGAACGATCACGTGAAGGCTAGGCCCTGGCCATGGACGGAGCACTAACACCGTGAAGGAAGATTTGTGAAAAACATGTTCATTTAAGCAACATCAATAGCATGCAATTAACAATTAAAGGCGGAATCATGCTTGTATGCACTTAAAAACAAAACATTTACCCATGAAATTCAAAGCCTAGTAGATAGGTGAACCAAGACTCAACTCAAAAACAAAGTGAGTTGAGAAATCAATACCTTTGTAGATTCCTCTTTGCATAAGCAAAGGCTAATCACCCAAAGAGAGGACCTTCATTCCTTGCATCTTAGATCCATGGATTTGGATGGATGAAAAGGTTTCTCCAAGTTCCCAAAATTGAGAACCTCTAATTATTCATCACCAAGGCATAATGAAGAAGAAAATGAGTGACCTTGGAGGAGTTTGATTGCTAGATGATCCCTCCAAGGTTGGCCGAAATTTTAGAGAGAAAGGAGAGCTTGTGTTCTCATCCTTTCCCCCAAAAATAACCCTTAGTAAATTTTAGGCTATAAAGTCCTTTATATAGTCCCTTCAAATAAGTGACCTAATGGACCAAAAGCCCTATTCTTTTACACATGGCCAGCCTATAGGTTTATTGGGCTTTCAAGCCCTTTGTTTATTCAAGTTGTCATACAACTTGAGTTAATGGGCTTGACATTCAAATCCCATTGGGCCTTGCGGCCCAAAACTAACCCGAGGTCTTTAACGAACTTATTCGTTTGATTAATTAACATATTAATTAATCCTAGCCTTAGATAAATAATTAAACCATTTAATTATTCTTACTCATCTCCGTTGTTTCTTCAAACTCTACCTTACTCGGTGAACGATCCATTAGGTTCCTTTTAGCGAGGCAGTGGGCGATTAAAACTCTTTCTAATCGATTGTGAATTGAAACTTACTTTCAATTCTCCCGTTAGTGATAATACACTTTTAGGGCTTCCACAAACAATGGTTGATGCCTAGCAGCATGTCATGGTTACCCAAGCTAATCAGAAGAGGTGGAGAACCTATTCAGTTTTAGGATTACAAATGCAATACGGTCTTTCTCTAATACCATACTCTTGACCACATTGTTTGGTTTGATAGTTTATTCATGTCTACTATCCAATGTGAGTCTTGTGCTTATATGATTACCTTGAATGTGATTTGAAACACATTCCTAAATCTCATTCATACTTTGGCCAAAGATTCTCAATCATATCATAGAGTATTCTCCCTCAAACAGTTTGAAGGTTAGAGATTCCTTGTTGCGCATTCACTTGCCTCCATGGCTAAGTGGCTTAACCCCAACGATGCCATGGACACCCTCCTGATGGAGTGACTTTGACATAATCAAAGATTAAGGACCTAACCACAAGACAACTGTGATGCCTCAGGTCAAAAGACTAATTTGCATTATCCCAACCATGAGTTCTCATGTGACATGAATATGAGAACTCTTCGTTGATCGTGTTCAGTGAACTCATTCTCTATTGAGCACCTACGTACTTGTCTTGATGTCACACACACCAATGACTCGAGACTAGTCACTCTCCCTGAGAGAAGACATAGCACGTACTGATCTTAACGGACTGTCAATGCCCAATTGACAATCCTATGATCAGGAACGTTTAGGATGTGTCAACGAAAGAATGGTCTCATGAATCTAACTTCTTTAGATCGCATTCTTCCAATCACATATTCCTTGGACTTATCGTTTAAGCATATAACATTTATATGAGACGGCTCAAACAATAATCTTTGCCCTTTACATTTAAACTACATTAGTTTAACTTTCTGAAATGTCCGTAAAGTATCATCATATGATTGGTTTTAGGGCACATTTCCAACAATCTCCCACTTGCACTAGAGCCAATCAGCTTAGTCATCAGTGATGATACCTCTTCTGTAGTCATTTCATAAATGGCTAAGTAGTAGGCCTAGACAATGGATATCTATATGTTATCCATAGAAGCAACCTTGAGAATAACGACGTCACCATTATACATGATTCTCAATCATGTGGTTCAGTCTCTCATTTGAGTTCGGACCTTGATGAGACCTTGATTCCCTGGCTTGAGCTATCGCCCCATTAGTGTCATACACTTTCTGGTTGGAACCGAATGGAGAGTTCATGAATGAACTTTCCCATCCAAACAACAATGTTGTAAGCTTCTATATGGCAATATATTTTGCATACATGATGGAACACATTAAAGTCATTTACTTTTAACGTTTCCACCCAAATATCTCTTTAGTCATAATAAAGAGATATCTCATTATCACTTCATTCATAATGAAGAGATATTCTATGATGGATTAGATTCATAATCTAATACATTTACGCTTCCATTACGTTACTCTAATTCTTCCTCATTCTTTGAGGAATCCATCCTTAGTATTTCTTAAATACCTAAGGATTCACTTGACAGTTGCCATGGTTCTGATCCTGGGCTTGCACTGATATCATCTTGTACCGTTCTAGGTACAACTTATATCAATGTTTTCATACAATATGAAATACATAAATCACCTTTCTGCGTATGCATAAAGGATTCTATTTACGCATTATTTCTTTGGGAGTCAAAGGGTACATTCCCTTTGAGAAGAAGAACTTCCTAGTCTCACTAGAATTGTCATTCTAATTGAAGTTTATCATCATATGAGAAACTTCCTAGCATCTCATTGTCTATTTTAGGGATTGATATAATCCAATTATATCTTGAAATCTATCATTATAGATTTCCATCCCATGTATATAGACTATGTCTCCCATATACATTCTATCATTATAGAATGTTTAAAGTCATAACTTTAACGATGAAGTATTCCTTTCATTTTCAAAATTAATATATATCATGTATATATATTCAAATTTAGGAATATGATCAACTCCCACTAATCTTTTGTAAACCTAGTAAACAAAAGATTCATTTACATCTTTATGAGAAATCAAACAATTGATCTTTTCTCATAAGACGCTTATAGCTCCTACTAGCTTGCTAAGATCCATGATGGATGGATCTCTACAACTAACCTGTCTTGAGATTTATAGTTTTAGACATATATTATCAAGACTATCTTAATAATGGTTTCGGAAACCCATATTATGTCCAAACCATTCAACTGAGACGGTTTATAAATCCTTCTGGACTACCTTGGAGCTTGTGGTATAGGAACTAGGTTGTCTTAGAAGTATATATCATATATATATGGGTAATTGATAATGTCCAACGAACTAAATCTTATTTATGTTCATTCTTCTCCTAATGGAGAAATTCATTATCTTACGATGCTACTTTCCTTGATATTTTTCAAGGAAATTAATCTAAAGTGTTACTTTTTCCTTGGATCAAATCTCAGGAGGTAAATACTTTAGACGTCTTACTCATCTACTTACATTTCTTGAATTCTTTGAAACCTTTTGCAAAGTATTCGGACTTGTGTTTATTCAAAATAAACTATAGTCCAACCGAGAGTGATCTTCGGTGAATGTCATACAACATGAGTAGTATTATGTTGTGGACAAGTGCCACTAACATCTAAGTGAATTAACCTCAACAACTTTGTGATTCTTTCTTCTTTCCAAAAGAATAAAGATTCGAACATTTCGCCTCTATACAATTTTAACAAGAAGGTATTGGATCTGGATCTAACGATCCAAAGCATCCATCTATGACCAACTCGTAACTTATGTTTTAGAGGTATTACAACTCAGTTGGGATTAGTCACTACCTTGCAACCTTTTGGGTTTTAAGCATCATCGTATTTTAAACAGTAAAACTACCACATCATCTCTACTATAGAGACAACCAATTAAATTACAATAATCTAATAAAGAACAATGTTTTGTCAAACAAAACATTCATCCATCTCTACTATAGTGACAGATTTAAGTTCCTTAAAATTGGAATGTAAAGACAATCTTTAGTATTTTTCAATTTCTTTGGTAGTTCATATGAGGAAGTAAGTACAATCCGCTTTCGCAGAGATCTATATTCGATTCACGTTTGGAATGTGAAGTACTTTCTCTTCTCTCATTAATCTTCTACTTCTTATTAGCACACTTTTACAACAATTGTAAAATATAGTTACTAATATAGAATCATGCATTCAAGTAGAAGAACCAACTGTTGTGAACTTTTCAAGAACATTTTACAACACCTTCAAAAGGTGTGTTCTTGACACTTGCAAGACATTTCTTGCAAATACCCCTTCCAATGTCCATCCTTTCATAAAGAAAGTTTGTTCCCTTGGAGTTATTTTGCCTTCTTCATTTGACTTCCCTTTTGACTACAATAGTCATGGTCCCTAAACTCCCACTATCTCTCTTGAAACTTATTTCAAATGTGTTATACACATCAAACGATTTGGAGATCGTGCGGTTATTGTTCACTATATAGTTTACAATAAACTTAGTGAACCATTAGGATAGGGACACAAAGGTGAAGTCCTTGCCTAGTTTCCGTCTCGTTAAGTGGTTTAACACCTCAACACTCAATGATTCAAAATCATCATAAGTCCATATAAATGGACTATTTTTGTCAACCAACCATTATGTTCTAAACATAATAACAAACTTTCAAGAGTTGTTCAAGGCAACTCTCATTTCTTCATACAACAATTTGTAAGTGAAGAATCATGGCACATAAAGTGTCCATGCCCTTGTGCTTACTTCTCAAGTTCCTTGTTTATGTAACAAAGAAACAAGCACTAAAGTTTGTGTTGATTAAGGGTTGTTCAAAGCAACTCTTATTTCTTCATACAACAATTTGTATTCGAAGAATTATGACATTAAAAGTGTTGTCCTTCTCATGTTAGACTTATCTAACATATTCTTCCAATGATACATTATCAATAGGAAGATTGTGAGGATGAGACTACTTAGTTACATCTACAAGCCATTAAAGACAATCTATGGGATTGTAGAACTAAGTCCGGAAATTAAAGCATTCGGCTTTTCTTTGTCAAGTTTTGGATAGCGTTTGCAAATATATTGGTAAACAAATACATAACGAATATAAATTGATTGATTTTAAGCCATTTGATTCGGGTCTTTAAATCAAATAGCACCACCCACTATTTTTGGCAAATTCCATATCCCTCATCGGAATTCGAGAGTTTTGGAGGAAACTCTTAGTAGGGTATGGGAGGCTCACTATTACCAAGCCCACCTCACGATGATACGATGTTGGTTAGCAAAAATAATGATGAGAGAATAACGCTTTACTCATTTACAACGTTTGTAATTACCCATCTTGTTTGGCCTCTAGAGAATGTTGCCTCACGATGATACGATGTTGGCACTATTGCACTTAGTTAAGTTATTCCCACCATGCTTAGTTCGTGTAGGGGTTCAAGAATAACCTCACGATGATACGATGTTGGCTATCCTCGTTGCCTACACTTACCTCATCATATGTTTATGGACTCCTCCTGAGTGTAAGCATGCACTTTGTACTCCCCCATGATAGGGTGAAGCCGGTGTACAAGTCACAAACGATTGGAGCCCACCACGGTGGAAGGCCACGAAAAGATATTCAAAGCATCTCTCGCTTATCAACTTAATAATGGTTTGTTGAGGGTTTTAGGTCTCATCACATATAAACATACATTTTAATCCAATTAAAACATTTTGGTCCTATTACAACTATTGGTCCATTTGATTGATTTAGTTGTATATAATACTCCCACTAAACTTTTAAAACGGTTTTTAAAGCAAGAGTATATGATACTACTAACATGAGGTTTGCATTCATTGATGGACTATATAGTTGCCTTAGGGCCTTAGGATGACTATGAACCTTTGATTCGATTCAACACGAGCCTAGTGTTGAATCTCGGTCTAGGGATGGTGATTGATTTTAGTTACGCGTTTAATCACATTAAGGCGTGTTGTCTTATTGGGCATTTGACCCAACTACTCCAATTTCATGCATATCGAATAAAACAAGAAAGGAGTACTTCAAAGTAAATAAGAGCTTATGCTCTTTTACAACAATTGATCAAATCAAATTCCTTTAAAGTAAAGAAGAGCTTATGCTCTTTTACAACAATTGATCATATCAAATTACAACCAAAATTTAATCTACTCATTCTCATGGTTCAAACAAATTTGAAACGGCCATTCACATAGCTCAATTATCGTAGGCTAAGGTTCATAATCACCCTTTCTTTAATTAATTAACGCTTTAACTAATTAAACTTGAATGCAACATTTTCATTTGGTTTTTGTATCCATAGAATTGATTTAAATGGAGCTAAATGAAATGAAAATCCAATTCTCATTTAAAGAGACAAAACAATTTTGTTCTCTACCTAATTTGGGCCAAAATGCTATGACCTCAACTTGTTTGGGCCATAGTGCAATTAACCTTAACTTTTAGGCTATTTTGCAAAAACTTAAACTTTTGGGGTCACTTTGTAAAAACACAAAAGTCCACTACTTCATGTAATTACAACTAGAACCCAAAAATTTCCACAAAAGCTAAAACTTCATTAAAGGAGCAAAACAATTTGTCCTTTTAGTGATTTTGGACCTTTACGTAAAAACGTAAACTTTTGGGTCAAAATACAAATACACAAAAGTATCAAAACTTTATGTAATTGCATAAAAGCCCCACAAGGACCCTAATTGAGTTGGGTGGCCGGCCATTTGAAACAAAGTATAAAAAAAATTTCAAAGTTTTGTAAGTGGGGTGTGTGAAATGGAATAAATCATTACACACCAACCCACTAAAATTTCTTTAATTTTTCAAAATAAATATCTAATATATTTAAACATAAGAAATATTTCAAAACAAAAACTTTATGAAATAAATCAAAACTTTGAATCAAAACACCAAACCTTTTGTTCTTGGCAAGAACATATCAAGAACAATGAAGAACATTCATGAAAACCCATAAGAGCTCCATGAACATTCTTCACCCAAAAACATACCAAAACCACTCAAACTTAAGGGAAATAACATACAACCATACTAGGGTACATAGGGGTTCCAAAAGTCACTTTAAAACACTTTTAACAAGTCAAACAAGAACCCAACAATCCACCCTTTGGATTTGGCCGAATTTCCCCAAAAAACATGGCACAAAATTTTAGCTCCAAAATTCATGCTCATATGAACTACATCTACAACATTTGAGATGGCAAATTTTCTAACAAAATTTACATTCAAAGAAGCAAGAATAAAGCTTGTAACAATTACAACATTCAAATCACAAACTATGAACTACAAAACCCAAAAGGATTCACCAACTACTAGACTTAGGCTCTTGATACCACTTGAAGGAAGATTTGTGAAAAACATGTTCATTTAAGCAACATCAATAGCATGCAATTAACAATTAAAGGCGGAATCATGCTTGTATGCACTTAAAAACAAAACATTTACCCATGAAATTCAAAGCCTAGTAGATAGGTGAACCAAGACTCAACTCAAAAACAAAGTGAGTTGAGAAATCAATACCTTTGTAGATTCCTCTTTGCATAAGCAAAGGCTAATCACCCAAAGAGAGGGCCTTCATTCCTTGCATCTTAGATCCATGGATTTGGATGGATGAAAAGGTTTCTCCAAGTTCCCAAAATTGAGAACCTCTAATTATTCATCACCAAGGCATAATGAAGAAGAAAATGAGTGACCTTGGAGGAGTTTGATTGCTAGATGATCCCTCCAAGGTTGGCCGAAATTTTAGAGAGAAAGGAGAGCTTGTGTTCTCATCCTTTCCCCCAAAAATAACCCTTAGTAAATTTTAGGCTATAAAGTCCTTTATATAGTCCCTTCAAATAAGTGACCTAATGGACCAAAAGCCCTATTCTTTTACACATGGCCGGCCTATAGGTTTATTGGGCTTTCAAACCCTTTGTTTATTCAAGTTGTCATACAACTTGAGTTAATGGGCTTGACATTCAAATCCCATTGGGCCTTGCGGCCCAAAACTAACCCGAGGTCTTTAACGAACTTATTCGTTTGATTAATTAACATATTAATTAATCCTAGCCTTAGATAAATAATTAAACCATTTAATTATTCTTACTTATCTCCGTTGTTTCTTCAAACTCTACCTTACTCGGTGAACGATCCATTAGGTTCCTTTTAGCGAGGCAGTGGGCGATTAAAACTCTTTCTAATCGATTGTGAATTGAAACTTACTTTCAATTCTCCCGTTAGTGATAATACACTTTTAGGGCTTCCACAAACCATGGTTGACGCTTAGCAGCATGTCATGGTTACCCAAGCTAATCAGAAGAGGTGGAGAACCTATTCAATTTTAGGATTACAAATGCAATACGGTCTTTCTCTAATACAATACTCTTGACCACATTGTTTGGTTTGATAGTTTATTCATGTCTACTATCCAATGTGAGTCTTGTGCTTATATGATTACCTTGAATGTGATTTGGAACACATTCCTAAATGTCATTCATACTTTGGCCAAAGATTCTCAATCATATCATAGAGTATTCTCCCTCAAACAGTTTGAAGGTTAGAGATCCCTTGTTGCGCATTCACTTGCCTCCATGGCTAAGTGGCTTAACCCCAACGATGCCATGGACACCCTCCTGATGGAGTGACTTTGACATAATCAAAGATTAAGGACCTAACCACAAGACAACTGTGATGCCTCAGGTCAAAAGACTAATTTGCATTATCCCAACCATGAGTTCTCATGTGACATGAATATGAGAACTCTTCGTTGATCGTGTTCAGTGAACTCATTCTCTATTGAGCACCTACGTACTTGTCTTGATGTCACACACACCAATGACTCGAGACTAGTCACTCTCCCTGAGAGAAGACATAGCACGTACTGATCTTAACGGACTGTCAATGCCCAATTGACAATCCTATGATCAGGAACGTTTAGGATGTGTCAACGAAAGAATGGTCTCATGAATCTAACTTCTTTAGATCGCATTCTTCCAATCACATATTCCTTGGACTTATCGTTTAAGCATATAACATTTATATGAGACGGCTCAAACAATAATCTTTGCCCTTTACATTTAAACTACATTAGTTTAACTTTCTAAAATGTCCGTAAAGTATCATCATATGATTGGTTTTAGGGCACATTTCCAACACACCGGGGTGCAGGATAATGAGCTTTACGTGCATCAACTCATAATCAACTACCATGCAACCATACCGTCAATATACATTCACCTGAACTTACCTGGGTCTCCACAACATCGTGCAATATTATGCAAAGCTATACTAATGCATATGCTAAAATGTAAAGCAAACATGACATGGCACTTTAAACGAAGTTCCATTTAAAACAGTTTCTGGGAAACACACACACACACACACATATATATATATATATATATAAACCAAAAGCCCATTCACTAGTATGTAGCTGGGTCGTAACCCTCGAGTCTCGCCTGGCTACGCTCGTCCTTCGGAAATGTCTCACCTATATGTGAAACAACTATTTAACGTTAATTTTAAGCACATAACCAAAACCGTGTAATAACTTCTCATACGTTGCTCAATTGGGGTGTTTGAATATATCATCGTGGCCTACTCAACACCACGACAATCCCCATATTTTTAGAATAATTTTTCGATGTCCCACGCGCCCTCATGCACTGGCCAAGGCACAGCCACACGCAGGCAGATGCCTGGTACACGGACGGAATCTTTAACGGCGTTAGGGAATATTCCGTTAAATAACAACATATTCCATCTAAAAACTAACAGTGATACCTCGCCGGAGCCGCCGCCGGCCGCCATCTGTTACGCCGAAAACTGGAAAAACTTCAATATCTTCTTCAAAACTCAACCAAATTCCATGAATTTTATATGGATTTAAAGCTCTCAAGAAGGACAACAAATCCTTACCTCTTAGAGGTCCTAAACCCGATGGAAAATGGTCAAAAAGTCCCTCAAAGTCTGCAACTCAATGAACCCGCATGTCTCGATGTCTAAAACACTTCAAAATGACACCAAAGTGTTAGGGAAACTAGGGAAGCACCTTCTTAAGCCTCAAAACCAATTAAATGACCCACAATCACGTCAGATTCATTTTAACTCCTCAACGGAGTTTCTGAAATCCAAGGTTTTCGGGGTCAACTTGCTTAATAAGTGGTATCACGAGACTCTAGAGCTCAAAAGGAGTATAAATAGGAAATTCTCTAGATCGATCTGTAAGGTTTTGATGGTGTTTGAAAGTTGTAGAACTCAGTTGTACGGAAGGGAAGGAAAGATCGAGAAGAGAGGAGGGAGAAGGGCTTGCACGTGTCTATGTATATGTGTGTAGTCACGGGTTTGCCAAAAGAAAAAGAAATATGAGGCCCTAATTTGGCTACTGTTATGAATCCAATTTGGCCCTAACTCGCGTCAACACGCTCGTGATGATGCATACAATTTAGTTACGTCAGCGAGAAAAATAGTTTAACACTATATACATACATCCACGTTAACATACCCCGACCTAAATCAGGGCATGTTAGTCGTCACGTAAAGGTGACGTAGCCAAGTGCACAGTGCGGAAGCAATATTAATATAAGAAATGCGAATAAATAAAAACCCAGCTAACTAGAGCACTAGATAAGATAAGGTGCAAGACAAAATAAGCGTGAATTCACAACCAGAGCATAAGTAGCCTAAGTGCAGTCCAGCAGGACGAATACTAATTATACAACACCAAAGGTAATCCTACAATGGTGATAATCTGTCAGAGCTGCCGTGGATTCCTCGCAAGCCACCAAAAGCACTCTTAACTAGAACATGGAGGGGTGCAAAACAGAAAGTGTGAGTGGGCAAAAACAAAGCTTTTCAAAACCATTTCAATTATCAAAGATAGTAACCCCTTGCCGTAAAACCTGTATAATTTCCCACAAAATAGAGTACATATCTATACCACAACCATGCTCAGAATAGCTAAATTCATAAATATGCCATGTCAAATATCTCAGCATAAAACTATGTAAGCCAGGTGATATAAATCAATGCAAATGATATGTCACCCGGAGTCACCTAACGTGACCTGTACGGCTCAAATCCACATCTCAACAAATATACCTACACACGAGTCAGAACCACCTCAAGTGGTCTGTACGACGGGACTAGGTGTAAATAAATATGCTTAAGTGCTACGATCACGTGAAGACTATGCGAATAATCGCGGGTCACCTACTAGTCGGAACCACCTATAGTGGTTTGCACGATAGGACTGTACACCTAACTTGGATCCAAGGTGAGCGTATGGTGCGGGAGGTGAATATCACGTGAAGGACTGTGCCCGCACTAACACCGGGGTGCAGGTTTATGAGTTCTCAACACATCTCACATAATCATCAATTTACATAAACAATTTACAACTCACTTGGTACTTACCTGAGCGTCCACAACATCAAATCACATTTATGCATACCATATTAAGTCAATGATCTACGTATAAATCAATATGTATGGCATTTCTAAATATAATTTCATTTAAATCGATTTTCTGGGAAAACTCTCAAGTATATAGGTATATACGGAAAACCAAAAGCCCATTCACTGGTATGTGAAAGGGTCTTGCCCCCAAGCCTCGATTGACTGCACTCGTTCTGAGGATAGGTCTCACCTATATGCGAAACAACTATATAAACGTTAATTTAAAGCATATAAACAAAACTAGCTAATAACTTCTCATACATTGCTCAAATGGGGTGTTTGAATATACCAACGTGATCTACTTAACACCACGACATCCCCATATTTTTAGAAAAAATTTCCGACCACCCACGCGCCCTCATGTGCTGGCCACATGCAGGCACGTGCCTAGCACACGTACGGAAACCCTAACAGCGTTAGGGAATATTCTGTCCAAAAATGGAATATACCGTTAAATATTCTTGACACCGTTAGTATATTCGTCAAAGTTGATGGAATATTCTCCTTTCTTCTCCGGTGGATGGCTGGACTACGCCGCCGGCCGCCGCCTATGTCATCGGAAACTGGAAAATTTTCAAAGCTTGATATCTGCGCCATTTCTCAACCAAATTTCATGAAATTTGTACCAAAATGAAGCTTAGGACGAGACGAACACAATCTTACCACTTTGGGGTCCTAAAACCAATGGAATCTCGCTGGAAAAATTCGAGGAAACCGACCAAACCCTGCAACTAAATAAACCCGAGTGTTCTTACGTCAAAACCACTCCAAGATTGAACCCACATGCTAGAAAAGCAAGAGTATTACCTTCTTAAGTCTCAAAATCATGTCGGAAAATCACCCCTCACCGGAGTTCGGGTAACTCGAGTTCCTGTGAACCGTTCGTCGTCCCAAAGGTACCACTCAACTCGTGAAGTCATAAGGAGTACGATGGTGGTCTTAAACAACTCGATCTGTGAGAGATGACAAGAGTTGAGGAGATGACCGTACGAGTGTACAGACGAATGGAAAAATCCGAGAGGGAGGAGAGAGAGAGAGAGTCAACAGGATTGGATGTGTGTGTGTGTGTGTGAGTGTGGTCCAGTTGGCAACCAAACAAAATCAACAAAATCTTACTTCCAATTAGGTCCAAAAAGTTAGGAAGGAAAATAGATTGGTCCAAAAGCTTAGCCCATTAACATACACAACCACACAACGTTCAAGGGCAAAATCGTCATTCCACGCCATCGATAAAAATAATTCGGGACGGGCTGTCACACACGTCACTAAGCCTCAAGGGCATAATCGTCATTTCCACACATTCGAGGATAAAATATATATTCATTCGGGATGGGTCATCACACTAAAACTTCACTTGTAATTGAGAGGTTTTAAGTTCAAATTTCGAAAACGGCAAGCTCGCAATTAATTTATTCTCCTATCCCCTTGGTGTAAATATATCATTGTGTTAAAAAATGAAAATTAATTTGGGAAATATCAGAACTTCATAATTTGATTTATAAGAAACGTTTGTGCTACCCTTCAATAATTTTATATTCTTTAAATTCTTCTTGGAATTCCTACTCAAATTCTTCGTGCTCAATTCCCAGAATTTCTTGATTATGATCAAAACTGTTCATATTATGAATCACTTTGTAAATATCATATTATTGTATTCTTTAAATTCTTCGTGGAATTCCTCCTCAAAATCTTCGGGCTCAATTCATAGAATTTCGTGCTTATGATCAAAATTGTTCATATTATAAATCACTTTGTAAAGATCATATTATGAGTCACTATAGTCCCAATCAATTGTTTACAGTTAGAAAACTAAACAATCTCATATTACCATTTTTTTTTTACTTTTTATTTTTTTTTTACAGAAATGATCTTTACAAAATGATTGATAATACGATCAATTTCAATCATAAGCACAAAATTATGTGAATCGGCCACAAAGAACCTTGAGTAGAAATTATCGCCCTGTAGTCTACTACATTTCACGTGCACCAACTTTGAAACTAATTCTACTTGTAAACTCTTCTTCTATCTGACATTTCATGTAAATAGGAGCTGTTCTATGTTACAAATCAAAATTGTGGCGGAGTTGCAAATATACCACATCTAGTTTTCTCTTAAACGCTCAGTTAGAGTGGGCTTATCAGCTCCTAACCAAATCACAACAAAAAATGCACAAGCCTTATATATGTCTATCTCCCTTCCTACGCAACCCCCTTTCACCTGGTCGCGTTATGAAACTTTCCGTTTTCAATGAATTAGCTGTTGGGGAACCACCCCTTGAATCCAAATAGCCAGCCCGGTCCCGGAGCATGCCCTGACGTGTTGAGTGTGTCCGGTGAAGTTTGAGTGGCATTTGTGTTTGAGACGTGTTGAGTCATGATCACTGCAACAGCGCAATCACAGATGAATGCAGCTAAAAAACTCAAAGCAATCCAAGGTGCCCAGACGCCTTTCTAGCTTCACTCTCTTGTGGTCCTATCAAGGGTTTGCCCGCACCAGAGTTATGAGTTGAAACATGCCCATTCGAGTTGCTCAATATGGAATGACATACGGCAGAGCATGTACATCAGCTGATTCTATCCGCAGGACCTCTGACCATGCCTTAGGTGTCTCCTCAACCTTTGAAGATTCCACCTTGGGTTTCTTTAATTGGGCATCACTGCCCCCAAACAACCAATCTTGATCGTCATGAGCAGGCATTTCATCCAATTTCGGAACCAAATACACATGGCTTAGATATCTGGAATCCGGATGGGGTGGTTTCATGCATGCTTCAGCAATAGGAACAGCCTGTGTAGCTGTAGATGTCGGCTTGGTAGTGGAGACAGCCAATAACGGAGCTTCACCACTACCATTTATCTTGCGGTCCTTAATGTCCACCTTAATGTCATTTGCTGCACCCAGCCTATCTGACACATATGGGATGGAATTTTGGCAAGGTCCTAGTGTTCTTCCATTTACCGGCAATTGATGAGAGGATGAAGAGGGTCTCGACAGTTTACTGGGCCTAATATCGTTGGCTGTAAGATGAGAAAGGGAAGCATCAATAGTCAACTACGAACAAAAATTACCAAAGTTTGAACCTGCTAGACAAAATTGATTCAATAGCACAGCCAATCAACTGATACCAAACTGAAAAACATTATTCTGAATCAAAAGAAAGAAAGGATAGCAAAGTGGACCTACAACCTCCCTCAGTTGCAGGCCAAAAGAGGCCAACTTGTGTTTGACAACTACATAGCATGATTGGGCTGCAGCGATGATACTTAACGTCATAAAAAAGAACTCACCATGCACAACTCCATTCGTCTGTATGTCCTTTCGTTTCTTAAGATTTCCATCAGCACCAGCAGTTTCGTTGCTGTCCTCTGGAAGCTGGGAGGTTATAACACTATGGGAATCTATGTGATCCTCTTTATCGCTCTTTCTTAATTTATCTGGCTCTGCATTCTTAGTTTCATTTTTCTCCTTTGCTTTCTCTTCCTTTTTCTTCTCTTTATATGGCTCTCCATTCTTAGATTCAATTTTCTCCTTTGCTTTCACTTCATTTTTCTTCTCTTTATCTTTGTCCTTGTCTATCCCTTGTTTTTTCTTCTCTCTATGTTTGTCCTTGAGTTTGTCACCACCTTCCTTCTCTTTGGTCTTTTCTTTTCCAACAATCTTTCTATCCACATTGCTTGCCAATGGTCTGGAAAGTCCAACTTTAGGTTCAACCACACCAAGAAGGTTCTGAACCATCGTGTTCCCACTAACCTGTGCTGCCCCCCTGACTCCTTGGCCATCTCTCCTTCTGTCATCAACTCTCCTGTCCTTGTTCTTTTCCTTAACTTTGGCCAAAATGTCAGCACCCTTGGTCAGCAATCTAACCATCCCATCATCCTTGTTTCTGTCTAATTCAGTAATATTCTCAACCAGATGGTTACCACTTGCCCTGGCCTCATGTTTACTCCTCGTACCCAACTCCACTGATACAGAATTCTGGTTTTGCTCAGCCAGATGACAGTACTGACCGAGTTTCTCTGCCTGATAACCTCCAATTTTCCCCGTAATTCTCTTGTCAATACAGTTGCCTTTGTACTCTTTCTGAATGTATCTCTCTTCACCATGACCCTCGTTTTTTCCTGGAACTCTCTTCTCATCTGAGGTACTAATTTTGTCTTTAACCAGGTCCCTGTCTTTCTCCTTATCCTTCCATTTGTCTCTCTTTTTTTCCTTCTTGTCTTTCTTTTCCCGATGCTTTCCATCACTTTTTTCTTTACTCTGTCTCTTCTCTTTGTCCTTCTTTTCCTTCTTATGCTTCTTTTCTCTGTGCTTCTCCTGTAATTATTGAAAGGTTATAAAAGATAAAAGGTAAGGATATATGATCAAGAATCATAAGACATACGTACTATTAGTATTACGAAGAAGAACTCTGTTCCAAGTTAGTTTATTAAAGATTTAATAGACAATGAGGACTTGCTTGCAAGAAATGCCACGAAAATGAACCATAACTAAACCTGATGTCAACTGATATGTCCACCTTCCAAAAGGTACCCCATACCCGTAAAGATCCTTACATTCCTTTTCAAAAGATCCCAAAAACCAGAAAAGAAGGGATAACAAATGTTCGCAGTTTTCAAATAGTCAAATACATAGTTTTTGAAGGGGGGGGGAAAAAAAAAAAAAAAAAAAATCTGTGAATAGTACAAAAAGCAGTGTCTCTCTAGTGCATCGGAAGCACAAAATTGTACTATGCCAAGAACCACCACCCACTAAATCATTGCAACGTGAGAACCACAACAAGATTGTTTCCTCAGACAAAATTTCAACATTTAAATAGAAGGAGAAGAAAAAAGCAAGATGGTGCAGAAATAAGACATACAAAGGCAATCCACCCCAAAACCAATGTTCAAGACGAACAAAACAGGAAAAACAACCAAGAAAGAAAATTAGAACATTTTAAATACAAACCAATAATAAAAGACTGATCATCAAAAAAACCATTATCACCAAGATAAAGGAGGTGCAATGCACGGAAACTTCTTTCGTTCATAGCCAGCTTCCTACGCAGTGTCCACCACAGAATATAGTTTACAATTATCCATATTCCCCAGTCTCCCAGTCATCAATCATCTCCTATCCTACCATATAAAAAAAACCAGCAATCCAAAGACTTAGTTACATTATCAACTGCCTTTTGGCATTGATTTATTATTATAAAGAACTTTGCCTTTCGTCAACAAACAAAAAATAAAGATCCGTGCCTTTTCTAACCCTAAATTTAATGCAAGCATTTTGCAATGGTACTACATCACTATAAGTAAAACTGTATTTAAATAACACACAATAGAAAGAAAAATGGGTTACAAGCAAGCCCAAGGAAGTACACAAACTGAACCCTAAAGAGCGAATACAAGAAGGTAAAGAGCTCCATATATTCTAAAAATATGGAAAGCGAAATCTTCCCAACGCATTCAACCGATCAACATAGCTATTAAACTAGTATCAAATTATCAAACGCTGAGAGGAGCCAGAGCTAATCAACTTGTGAGATTAAAGTTCATTTAATATGCATTCAACACCTCCACACTACAATGAGGGAGTAATCCCATGCTAATTAAATGTAAAACTCCATTTGTCATCAACAACATTAATAGTGATTTTTCTCTTTGCCTGAAACTCCTGACCAGAAACTTCAAAAGCTAGCGGCTCCTTTCGGACTTTCAAAAGCCTCCTCTTCAATAAGTAAGCGTAAAAAAAAGGCCAAACAAAATTCTCGAGCAAAAATACACGAAACCTTGGGATATCTCCTTTAAAGTCGCATGCAAAAATTTCTAGCTTAAAAATGGTCAAAAACCACCTGACTTCAATTCTCGTTCTTAAACTTCCTAACACTGTCAGTTTTGAAGGCCTCGAGCCAAACAAATATCATGACAAACGAAATGCTTGTTAGGCCACTAGGTGAGTAATGCAATATCTTTTTATTGCAAGTTCTAAAACAAGGTTTATTTTCTTATAACAGTTCCCTTCAATGGTGAACCAGGAGCAGAAAATGATAATGATCAGACATTGGCTGTCAGAACTATAGAATCACCAAAAGAAAGGCATAAAAGCATAAGGAAGATTATTGGTCAATTTGCTGTACTGTATGTGGAAAAATTATTTAGCACAAAAAAAGAGTAATTAAAAACCAAAATTTCAAAGCAACCGGTAAAGGCAAGAGAAAACATTGATGAAAGAAGAATGTCTAGCTCATCCAACGATCCAAAAAACTGTTCTGTTTCCCTACACCCTTCTCATTTTTGTCTTTTCTCATTTACTTTGAGTATATACTTATACTCTTTTTTTTTCACTCTCCAATCACAGAGCTGCTCTTCATCTTCTGTTTTCTACCTTTTCCACTTCTAGACAAACCAACCAATAAGGACTTTGCTTTAAGGAAAACATTTTATTGTGATTCATCAGAATCTGCTTCCGGAAAAAAAATCTTAAAACAAAACTCCTACAAAATCACATAACACCTAAGTCACCCCTGTCAAATGCACACATAAAACACAGGCGCCAATTGCAATGTCTATTGAACATTAATTTAGGATTAACTTGTGCTAGATATTTAACTTTCTTTACTCTTCATATGAAGCAGTCATGGATCAATATAATGAAGAAGAAACCCAGTTTCTTAGGTTTTCCCAGTTTAGTGGACCATCACAACACGTCCCCATTCCAACGTCCCAATTGTACTTGGGTGAGTAGGAACAGGGACATGGTGTGAGCCATTCCAAAGAAAGGAACTTAAAAGAAAAAAAAAAGGTGGTAATCGGATTTAAAGGAAACTCCAGTGACAAGGTTTCTAATACCTTATCCTCTGAATATGAAATGAAAGAAAACAGACACAATCATCAACCAGTTAAACGTTATACAGCAAGTTAACACATACTTCATATGACAATAACAAGCAGCAACTAGAATTTACAGCAATTTACCAGGGATACAAATTATACAAGATAGGATGAACAATATATATGGCTACTAAAGAAGGAAAACTCCAGGGGGGGGACCAAGAAAGGAGGATGAAGAAATTAAGACAAGTAAATAGGGAATGAGAAAACAGAAAGGAAAGGAAGACTGTACAACATGATAAAGGCCGCAATTCACAAAGGAAAGAAGAATAAAAAAAAATTACTGATCATTCCAAGTTTTGGTTTAAAAGAAAATCACAGAACCCAACAGTAATGGCAGGCTAGCATAATGTTAAACAGTGACCCTCAATCTAAATATCAAAGTTGCAAAAGGCTTAAGTAATAAAATGTCCGTTCTTTCTCCAGAAAACATTTAGGCTTAAGTTGGCACGATAATCTCAGAGAACACAATTCAGGAAGAGCAACAAGAAACAGGCAACAATTCAAAGTAATTATAGCCAGACCCAATTAGCATCCTAAATGTTTTAACTCAGTGTCTGCTAAATTCAAATTGTACAGTTGCCAATTTGTACTCTAAAATTCTGTCAACAATCATTCTCCCCATCTCTGCCAAGGCTTTAAGAGGACATTCAAATTTCTGCACCAGAAGATTGTGCTTACCAAACAATTGGGGGAATTATTGTTTTATGCCAAAAACTGGTATTCAATCTTAGAAAAATACAAACTCAAATAGAAAACAAACGCCCACATGAAAACACGTATGTGACATATCCTAGAGTTCTTTGTGGAGCACATTCTTGTGACAGTTTTTTCATGTTCTTGTTTTCTCTCCTTGGTTCTACTTTTAAGACAAATGGAAAGATTTTATTGATATGCTCAGGATCTAAGTACAAAATATAGTGTCAAGCTGCCCAGCAGAATGCATAAAAACCCCTACCGACCAGCTACAGCATACAGAAAACTGTTGAAAACCCTGCACACTAGACCTTGTTCTTTGATGCAACAAACGGCAATAGACTAAACTAGCAAATATTAGAAAACTTAGAAACACACAAGACTTATACTGGTTTGGCAGAACTTTTGCCTACGTCCAGTTGTGATTTGTCTAGGTAGAGAAATCATCACTCCTTTGATTAATAATAGAGATTACAGAACTTTTGCAAACCCTAGAACTAATCTCAAAACTCTTGGCTGTCTGGCTATTTTCTTTCTCAGTAAAAATCAGCCTTGCCGCACCCTATTTATAGACATAGGGTTGGCTTACATGTCCCAAGGCTGATTGAACTCCTACTTCTAAGTGGATTAGGAAATTACACTTATCCAAATCCAAATAGACTTCTAGAAATCCAAACCTAAATTGAACAAGGAAATTGAAATTCTTTCATAATCCCTCTAGGACAAGAATCGGTATACCTCAAGGTTTCCAAAAACAATCCTAAACCAACTAGGAAATATTTTACGAGCCAAAATCCTAGCAAAAACAACGTCCAATAGTAACATTATAGTGAAAAATCTAAGCTAGAGAGAGAGAGAGAGAGAATTTAAAATATTTGTGAACTCCACCCCACATGAATAAGGACAAAAAACATTCTCCTAAAAAATCCAGGAAATTTGAGCCTACTGAGGCCCAAAACAAATTCTATCCAAGAACCTCTCCATTTCCTCACCCTAAATTTTTCTTTTTTGTGGAAAAAAGACAACTTTGTTGCAACAAAGACAATAGAACAACAAATGAAAAAGTGGTCAAGAGGACCACTAAAGGAAAACAGAAACGCATGAGGGAGACAAACCCCTCCTAAGATCTGAAAAATTAACACGCCTACACCATGGGCTTCCCATCAAATTAGTAGAGAAAGGAATAAGTCTAAATTCATCAGATAGACTCCCAGAGCGCAGACCAAAACTGGACCTTATTCCATAGCTCCTCAGCCCCCACTCCACCATAGCCTTCAAAAGCCCTTATTTCTTTCCGTCCAGACCACACAAATCAAAGCAAGAACCAAACACCTCCGTATTTCTTGCCCCTACTAATACTCAATAAAAGGCAACAAAGAGAGAAATTCCTCCATTTCAGCTTCGTTCAGATTCCTTCCCCTAATATTTTCAGAACCCTATTACTTCTCAAAAACAAATGCATAATTTTGATATCACCAAATTCACACTTGCTCCCCAAAACAGTTTGTGTGCCAAGTTTTAATGTAATCATATGACGAGGAATAGATGATCTAAACTTTCAGGTTATTTTTGCACATGATGCATCAATGCTGGGCAAGACTAGGCCTCCTTTGAATAATGTCACAAGTATTGGCTCCACTTTGAGAAATAATTCAGGCCTATAAGATGAAATCGGGGACTGGACGAATATGACTTGAGGGTATGTTTGACTAGCTGGTGATTTGTATTGGAATCCCAAAACTAAGTGAGACCCATCAGCATTGTTCAGTATAACTTCAGTTTATACATCAAAACATATCATCCAGATGCAGTTGCAATATGATCATCCTAGCACTAGAAAAGAAAAGGGCCTTGGAGTACTAAACCAGCATATAGAGCAACGTAAACCATTGCTGATTCAACATGACCCCATCGAACATGAATAGAAAATGTTCTCCTGGACACCAGGTGACCAAGGAATGGATGGACACTAACCCTTCGATTTGATATCAAAGGTTGAGATTAAACCATGAAAACCGCCACCATCTATTCTCTGTCCCTGATATCAAATCCAAATTTGGGTACCATAAATTCTTGGTAAGAGCAGGACTCGAACATGAATGGGAGTAAACACATCAACCTGATAGTCGGTAATTAGTGGAAAACATTTTATGTTTCTCAATTAGCTCCTCATATTCCAACAAACTGAACAAGTAGTTGTTAATCCAATAAATTTTCACTTCAACACGCAGGTGAGAAAAGCATCCAACAAATGTAATTGATTACATATTAGGACAAAATGACCAGTTTTTCCCAGCAATTACTGGACTCTAACTGGCACCTATATCTTTAGTTACTCCATATTTACAAATTTTATGTGTTCCTAAACCACAGCATTATTTTAATTGACAATTTTCAGGCATGACAGACAGAAACTTTGCATATCGATAAGTAAGCCATACTAGTTAACTGCAGGAAGTAATCATATTCACTTGTATGCGCCTAACAAATGATTACTTCATTTAACCTTTTTTATCTTTTCGATAAATCATGTCAATAATGAATGCTATACGAATTAAAAGATATTAATGAAAAAATAAAAGGAGAGAATTTTAACCTTTTTCAGCAAGTCCACATCATCTGTCCTAGCCTTTTTTTCATATCCGGGTGGAGGAAATGGAAAGCAGCGCGACATTGCATAAAGCCTGACAGTACCAAAAACCAGTATCTTCCAAAGAAGAAAACTCCTGAATTAGTTTCCAGTAACACTGTTCCAGAAAGGGAACGAACCAGCAACTATGCTCCTGTCCATGCACCATGTCCCCGCATTCATTCCCAGCACAAAAATCTGCTATTAGCTTCTCAGTCACTTCAACCAATCCTTTAATCCTTTCCACACAGATGTGCAGGCAGGTAAATCAGATATCACACCAAACTTACTTGAAAAATCAAGGCTCAATACAAGCACCACCTCAATGTAAACAACTGAACACAAATCTGAACTAAAATCCAACAAAAAATCCAAATGAACTAACTACTCCAGAAGATTTCTAAGAATTTTGTTCAAACTAAGTTAACCCGAACGGTTTCTTGAGAAACGAAAACAGTCCACTACAATCTAATCCTCTGTGTCGCCTTATGGGCCAATACAGCATCATCAGCTCGTCCTCATTACCAAATCCTAAAACCAAATTCATTCCCAGCTGAAGATCAAGCATGTAAAAGCAGCGAAAACCCAGATACCCTTTTGCTCCAAAACACCGATTTGGCAAGTCTCTGATCACTCCTGCACCGAATTTAATATGTACAATCTTCTTCCATGCTCAGAAAAACAATACTTTCCATAATTCTATGCAATCTAAGAGTTCATGTACTCACCCCGGCACTGCCCAATGCACAATTCCATTCCCCAAAAGATCGGAACTTATGGTCATTTGATGCGGGGCCGCGATGATCCCAATACTAACCAGTTCCTTGCACTGGACAAACTCTAATTAGTCCAAAACTGCAGAATTGGAGCAGTACCCAGTTGCGATCCAACAAAAACCCTAGAAAATTCCACCAAGACAGGAAACACCCACTATCAAAAACCCTAACCTTACCCCTCAAACAAATAATTAAGGGAAAAACTTCAAAATTTCAAGAAAAAGAAAAAAGAGAATCGACCCACTTCACAATTTCAATTTTTATTTTGTGGGTATGGATCAAAAGGGCAAAAGAGAGTGGATTCAAAGCTTCAATGAGAAAATCTTCGAAACCTGAATTCTGGATATTTGGGAAATAACTGGTGAGATTACCTCGTCCACTACAAAGTGGGCAATGCAGAATGACAGGAGATCTCTCTCTGTCTTTCTCTCTACCTCTAAATAATATAAGATACAAAAAGAGGAATGGGATAGATGATGATAAAGATAGCAGATTTGTTCTGTGTTTTGCTCTACTCCTTCTCAGTCTTGAGAGTCTCTCTGGTGCTTTGTGTTTTATAGGTGCTGTCCGAGCCTGAGTCTGTCCGACCCTCACCGTGTCTTGTTTTTATGGGATTTTGGTGTTTTAATAGAGAGAGAGAGAGAGAGAGAGAGAGAGAGAGAGAGAGTTGAGAATTGCGAAGTGAGAGTCTGGGAGAGAGATAAGGAGGGCAGTCATCCTGTTCCGATACTCTTTGTAAAGGTTTTGGAAATTTTTAATTGTATTTGTTCATCATATTTTATGTGGTCATAAATTATTTATTTAAAATTAAACATAAATAATGTCTAAAAACTGATCACACAATGTGTGATGCACAAACGCAATTAAAAAATTCCGAAATCCTTACAAACAGGATTCGAAGAGGATCTAGAGAACGTCCCCATTCGGCAGTAGAGGGGATTGAAGCAAACGAATAAATTGGCGACGGAACACATGGTTGAGAGAGAAAGGGAGAGAGCGTCAGATATTGGAGCTCCATAAATCCAAATCAAGTCCCACGCTCTCGATGCATTGTTTGTATTCCAAACCTTTGGATAGGACATAGGAGGGATAGTCAAAGCCAAGCTGTGTCCCAACTTTATGACTTGTACTTAAGTTGGATGCTTTCTTTCCAAACTTAAATTTTGGCTTGATTCAACTTTCTTTGTGACATAATCTCAACACTAATGACAACTAGTTTTCTTGAGTTATTCTTCACTTTTGCAAAGCAGAGGTTGCGGTTTCTTAAACTGGGAATCAATCGTGTTTATATGAACGGAAATTCATAGTTCCTCGTTAACATTAGAAATGGCAAGACGCAATTTTTTTGGAAAATTAAGTTTACTATTGAAAAACTATTCACCTCAAGAACAAAGTTTTACAAATAATGTCTACACATATGTTTCATGGAGCCAACATGACAGTTGATGTGGTTGCTGAATTTAGACATTAGTGTAATCATAATTGTATTTGGTGTTTTCACAACTTTCTAGTTACATTACAAATTATGTACTACTATTACATGTCTATAAAGACTCTAGAGAATCCTTCTTGTAAATTCAAGCTTGTTCAAAAATTAGAAAATTAAAAATTAAAAGAACATTATTAATTAGAAAACTCGAAAAATAGTTTTTAATTTTTCTTTTCTTTTTCGGAAACTAAAAGTAGTTACTAAATGAGTTTTTTTTTCGTTTTAAAAAAAAAAAAAAAAAAACAACTAAAAACTAAAATGTAATAGTTATTAAACTGCTCCAAATTTACGATTAAGTTGCCTTGACTTGAACTCGATCATTTCTTCTACGCATGAGCTTTACAAACAAAATATACTAAAACTCAAGTTTTACTTTTACGTTGATATGCTTAATATCCTATTTGAACTTTTTTTTATAAGGAGTCCTTTAAGGAGTCGAGCTTGATTAATCCAAATACCATAGGTCTCTAGCTATATTGAACTAGTTTATTAGTGTTCAGTAATCACAATAATTTTATAAAGAATTTGTAAACTAAATAGTTATAAATATTTATCGCTCGAAATTCAGTTCTCTCCTCCCTTCCTTTCATTTATGTGAGAGTGTATTTAAGGAACACAAAGGCATACAGAAGTCAAATACTCGCATTATGTTGATAATGGTATTAAATATCCAAACCTATTTTCAGTTAAACATGAGCTCAAATATACAAAACATCAATTAAAAATAAGTTTTTCACATATATTTATATGCATGATAGTTATGATTTATTTTGCTTCGCTCAACCCAACTTGGGAACAAGTTTTGTTTTGATATGATTGTACGACTAAACTATTTATAAAGATTGAAATCTATATAAAGATTCAAATCTATAGTCTTTTGTGGAATTAGAAATCAACAAAGCCCTAGCCACTAGCAGCAGTCGTACTTTTTCATTCCCCTCTTCTCTCTCTCGTCCCTTGCCTCCAAACTCCCTCCATGTCCCTTGTGACAACCCGTCCCGAAATATAATCTATTTTATCTTTGCTAGCGTGGAATGACAATTTTGCCCTTGAACGTTGTGTGGTGTTGTATAGTTTAATCTTTGGATGTGGACCAAATATGTTAAGTCCTAATGGTTTGGACCCAATTAAAACTTTGATTTTATTTGTTTTTGGTTGGTTGCAACCTAGAACACACACTCATACACACACATCAACCCGTTGACCCTCTCTTTTACTTCTTCCCTCTCGGATTTTTCTTCCATTTCCGTACAACTGTACGGACAACTCTCACTCTAACCCTTGCATGCACGGATCGACATCAATGAGGTTGTTTTTGTGTTCCTTGTGAGCCCAGGAGCTCATCCATATAGTTAGTTGGACGTGAAGACTTCATTTACTCGAGAACCAGAAAACCCCAATGAGGTCCACTGTTCATCCATCGTGATGGAAGAGGTTTTGTCGAGTTTGGAAGTGTTAGAGAGCCTTAGAACCTCTTCTCAAAGCTTAGGGAAGAATTTTGGAAGGTTTTGGACATTAGGAAGCTCGGGTTTGACAAGTTGCAAAGGTGGCCGAATTATCGTGGGTTTTTCCGGCGAGATCCTATTGGATTTAAGTCCTAAAAGTGTAAGGTTTTGTTCTACTTGTTGTAAGCTTCATTTTGGTACAAATTTCATGAATTTTGGTTAAGAAACGAGAAAGATATGAAGCTTTAAAGTTTTCCAGAAACCGATGAAAATTTGAGTTTCAGACGGCGAGGCTCGTCGAAGAAGGAGATGAATATTCCGTCAGAGTTCACGAAATATTCTAACAGCATCAGGTAACGCCGTTAACTTCTGTTAAGCTTTTAACGGAATATTCCTAACTGCCGTTAACTGTTCCGTAGGGTTGGGCGCACGTCTGGCAGTGCCTTGGCCGGTGCGTGGAGACGCGTGGGTGGTCGAAATTTTTTTCTAAAAATATGAGGATGTTCATGGTGTTGAGTAGATCACGTTGGTGTACTCAAACACCCCATTTGAGCAATGTATGAGAAGTTATTAGCTAGTTTCGTTTATGTGCTTTAAATTAACGTTTTTATAGTTGTTTCGCATATAGGTGAGACCTATTCTCAGGACGAGCATAGTCAATCGAGGCTTGGGGGCTACGACCCTTCCACATGCCAGTGAGTGGGCTTTTGGATTTCCGTATATACCTATATACTTGAGATTTTACCCAAAAAATTGATTTAAATGAAATTATGTTTAGAAATGCCATGCATATTGATTTATACGTAGATCATCATTGAATTAATATAGTATGCATAAATGTGATTTGACACTGTGGACGCTCAGGTAAGTACCAAGTGAGTTGTAGATTGTTTATGTATTGATGATTATGTGAGATGTGTTGAGAGCTCATAAACCTGCACCCCGGTGTTAGTGCTCCTGTCTGTGGTTAGGGCACAATCCTTCACGTGATGTTCACCTCCCGCACCATACGCTCACCTTGGATCCAAGTTAGGTGCACAGTCATGTCGTACACACCACTATAGGTGGTTCCGACTCGTAGGTGACCCACGATTATTCATACAGTCTTCACGTGATCGAAGCACTTGAGCGTATTTATTTACACCTAGTCCTGTCGTACAGACCACTTTAGAGCAACTCCACCCCTATCCACTTTGCGCCAACACCCAACCCATTTATCCACTTAATTGAACAGTAATAGACCCAATGAACAGTAATAGGCCAAAGCATCTCTACCCCAAAAAAAATGTGCTGGCACCTAGTCTAAAAATGCGCTGGCACAAACGATCTCCACCCCTACAAAATGCGCTGGCACCCAGTCCATTTAAAATATTAAATAATTTTTTTATAAAATAATAAAAAAAAATAGTTTTAATTTCGAATAGGATTTTTAACCAATCTCGTCACGCCACGTGCCATTATTCAAATGTAGAAAGTGTAGAAAGTGTAGAAAATATTGAAATGTGGTGTAAGGTGGAAGATGAGGGTTAGGTATTTATAGAAAAAAAAAATTAATTTTTTAAAATTTTTCTGTATTTTTTAAAAAAATTTTGACAATTTTTAATAAATTTTAATGTTGTAATTAATCTGGACCGTTGGATTTGAAAAATAATCAAATCCAACAGCCAACACACTGCCACGTGGCCAACAGTCAAATTTCTGACCGTTGGGCCTTTTTTTTTTTTTTTAATTTTTGGTGAAAAAAACATGGACCGTTGATCTGTGATCGGACGGTCCAATTTAAAAGTGAAATTTAAATTTTTTTTACCGTTGGAAATCCAACGGCCTACAAAAACTAGCCGTTGTAAATCCAACGGCTCTGAGGAGGGCCACGTAGCCCTTTGACAGACTGAGTCCACTTGCCCTGCATTGCGGGCCCCATTGTCTGCAGACGCTGTCGGCTACTCGCGATCTCCACCGCGTGTTGTGCACGCGCCAAGAAACGGACCGGCCTCTGGGTCTGTCCATTTTGGGCTGGGCTCTTGACTGGCACGGGCTGGGTGCCAGTCACTTTTGCGGGCTGGAGCTCATTCACTGCGTGCCGGGCCATTTTCTTCACTTGGTGCCGGGCTGGACTTGCTCTTAGGTGGTTCCAACTCGTGTGTAGGTATATTTGTTCAGATGTGGATTTAAGCTGTATAGGTCACGTTAGGTGACTCCGGCTACATGGATGAGCTCTATATTCAACCGTACAAGTCACGTTAGGTGACTTCGGCTGACATATCATTTTGCATTGATTTATATCACATGTCTTATATATTTTTATGCTGAGATATCCGACATGACTTGTATATGAGGATTTTGTTATTCTGAGCATGGTTGTGCTATAGATATGTATTCTATTTTCTGGGAAATTATACAGGTTTTACTGCGAGGGGTTACTATCTTTGATAATTAAAATGGTTTTGAAAAGCTTTGTTTTTGCCCACTCACATTTTTTGTTTTGCGCCCCTCTAGGTTATAGTTAGGAGTGCTTGTTGGTGGCTTGTGAGGAATCCACAGCAGTTCTGACAGATTATCACCATTGTAGGATTATCTTTGGGTGTTGTATAATTAGTATTCGTCCTGCTAGACTATACTTAGGCTACTTATGCTCTGGTTGTGAATTCACACTTAGTTTAGTTAAGCACTTATTTATTCGCATTTCTTATTTTAATATTGCTTCCGCACTATGCACATGGCTGCTTCCCCACTTATTTCCCCGAACTCAAAGGGTACTACGATGAATTGTCCTTTTACAACGAGATAGATTCATGCTCGTATGAGGCATTAAAATCCCTGACTGAGTGCAATGAACAACAACGCTTGATGCAGTTACTAATGGGACTAGATGAATACTATTGAACTGTTCGAGGGGCCATTCTCATGATGAAGCTGCTTCCTTCCACACGAATGGATTATGGTCTTCTTACTCAGGAAGAAAGTCAGAAAAAAATTGTTGTAGCTCACTAGAATATTGAGAGTATGGCAATGCTTAGTATATCTCACAGGAAACCATTGTTGATGATTATTCCCCCACCATATGGGTTTATTTGATGATGTTAAAATCTAAAACACAAACTTTACTTAAAAAAACCTTTTTCTCTTTTGTGTCCACACAATTCAACAAGAAAATCAAAGCCATTCGGTTTCCTCAATCCCTTATGTCCCCACCTTTTCATACCTCTTTTGATTTCCCTATCCATTCCTCTTCATCTAAAACCTTAAACCAGACAAACCTTCTTTCCCTAACACCAACATCTCCCAACTTCCTACCACCCTAGACCGCTCCCATATCCTCTCCACTTGCTCCATCCCCACTTCGTCATCCGGAATCAAATCCCACAATCTTTAGTCCTCTTTGGCGACTGCCACTGTGATGCACACCTTCCCTCTACACCCATCTAATCATCTTTTTCTACACCAGGTACAAACACTAGTTATCCTATTTTCAATTATATTTCGTATCACAATTTATCTCATCCCTATAAACTTTTGTTGCTGGCATCTCCAAAATAGCTGAACCTACTACTTACGCTCAGGCATTCTTTGATCCTCTTTGGCGTGAAGCTATTGCCAAGGAAATTGAGGCACTAGAACAAAAAAAATACTTCGCTCCTCACCTTTTTACCTGCAGGCCAGAAACCCCTTAGATATAAATGGGTATTAAAAGTTAAGAATAATTTTGACGGCACTGTTGAACTATACAAGGCGTGCCTTGTTGCCAAAGGATACACCCAACAAGGTCTTGACTACACAGAAACATTCCCCCCACAACCAAATTGGTGACATTTTGGTGTCCTCTTGCTCTAGCCACTGCCTGCAATTGGCCCCTTCATCAACTCAATGTTCAAAATGCTTTCCTTTAGGGCGACTTGGACGAGGAGGTTTATATGCGACAACCTCCCGGTCTTTGCCGACAAGAGGGGAACATGGTGTGTCAGCTCCAAAAGTCACTCTACGGCTTGAAGCAAGCTTCTTGCAATTGGTTTGCAATGCTTATTACCGCGCTTCACGAAGCTGTTTTGTACAATCTTTGGCAGATTACTTACTTTTTAATTGATCCCAAATAATTCTTTTACTATTGTATTATTTTATGTTGATAATATCATTATTACATCAGATAATTCTCAAGTAATTCAAATGGTGAAAGACTCTTTCCATCGTCGTTTTCGCATTAAGGATTTAGGACTTCTAAAATATTTCTCGGGTATAGAAGTGGCAAGATCACCAAAAGGGATATTTATCTCATCCCCTCAAGGTCCTTGATGATGCGTGTTTACTAGGTGCTCAACCTTCAGAGCATTCCTTATGACTAAACACTTCGACTCAAATCCGATGAAGGAAAGCCTCTTCATAGGCCCACTTGATATTGTTGTTTGGTAGGATGACTTATGTATCTAACAGTGACCAGGCTAGACATACTTTTATCATTCACATCTTGAGCCGCTTTATACATGAGTCACATCAGCCGTATTTAGAGGCCGTAATGAGGGTCCTGCATTATATTAAAGGATCTCCAAGCCAAGGTTTATGCTTTCCATCTCATAATAATATAGAGTACAAGCATTTTGTGACTCAGATTGGGCAACTTGGCCTATCACCAGGCAATTAGTTATATGTTATTGTATTATTGGGAATACATTGATTTCCTGGAACACAAAGAAACATAGTATTGTTGAACGTTCTCCCCTAAAACGAAGAACTGAGCCATGGAAGATGTGTGTTGTGAACTCATATGGCTTCGATACATACTTAAGCAGTTACAAGTTGAACATTCGAAGGCAACAACTTTGCATTGTGACAGCTAATTTGTTGTACATATTGCCAAGAATCCTGTTTTTCATGAGCGAACGAAGCACATAGAGCTAGATTGTCATCTAGCACAACATCTCACATCAGGTTTAGTTTCTGTTGCGTACACATCAACAAGCTCGAACTTGGCTGATTAGGAAGGGCAACTTTCGAAACTTTGCTTGGTAAGTTGGGAGTGTACAATATCCACTTGCCAACCTGAGGAGGTGTATTGAGATATGATTTGTCTTTGATTGTGTCAAGATATATTTTCTGTTGATTGTTGTAATTGATTCTGTAATTATGTTTAAATTAGTCAATGGTGTATTTTAATTTAACAACTAAAAACTAGGATATAAATTGTATCATAATACTTGGTTGTTGTTTATTTTTGTTTATTTTTTTTTTGAGTACATCGATATTTTTACACTAAAGGGAGGGAAGTTTGGCCAAACCACATTATGAGTCAATTTCATATTATATATTTTACCCTATTCTTAGTATACTTTGGTTAATATTTTAGAAGAATTTTGATACTTTGAATTGTATTTCTAATATAGGACTTTCGACTTCTTCTGGAGAAAAACATGGGCAAATGGATGAATTTTGGAGTAATTCTAATTGAAGGACGTTCATGAGTCACTTGGCTTGATCGTATCAAAATATCAGATTTTTCTACCAAGCGATGATTTTCTGGAAATGAAATAAAGGAGCAATGCGCAGTGCTGGAATAGTGATGTTTTGGGCTTAACTTGCGTTTTTGGAGCCCAGGATGACCTCGGATGGGTTTGTGGCCTTCTGGAGATGTGTTCAAAACATTCTTATCTCTAAAACAAGCTATCTTGGGCTGCATTTGGAGGAGATTTGAGGCTAAAACGTGGCTGGACAGTTTCTATGCAGCTTTTCCTAGTTTAATTAGGACTTTATTTTCTATTTTATTTTATTATTATTTAGTTTCTTAGTGGGAATAAAATACTTGATTGTTAGGGTTTGTGCACTAGCTTTAGGGAGCTATTAAAAGGTGTTGGCCGGTTTTAGTTTTGGGGGATGTTTTGCTTTTATGAAACTTTGGAGATAGATAACTTTGCTAGGATTTTTGGAGATTTTCTACTTTTAAGGTGTTTTCATTCCTTTTATTTTTAATAATATTTTCAATGATTTTAATTATGAATATGCATAACTAATTCCTTTTGCTAGGGCGAAGCCTTAAGCCTTAGCATGAATATGTAATTTTTATTTAATTGCTTGTGATTGATTGCATGCGTATTTTGAATTATTGATCACCGTGATTAAAACTATCTAATTGTCTTAATGCCTAATCACCATTAGGATCCTTAGAAAAGTAATTTGATGCAGTTTTGGTCGGAAGGTTCCCTGAAATTGACGCTGGCTTCTTGTAATTAATAATTGTAATTTCACTTAAGATGAACACCGCGTCTTAAGGGTTGCATGGTTCTTCAAAGGGTTTTCATAAAGCATAATGAGTCTCTCATTTTAGATTTGATCCGAATGTCCGTACGGGTTGCATGTTAGATATACGTTTTATGTTGGAGGTTCCAAGTAGAATATAAATTAGGAAAACCTAACCTTCAAAGTGGCATGTGTAGATCATAAGTAATTGGTAAAAATACATAAGATTGCTAGGTGATGGTGGAACCCTAGTGCTTTCTTAATTTGATTTTTCCAAAACAGTTTTCTTTCCCCTTCATCTTTAATATTGCAGATTAGTTTATTTTTATTAATTAAATTCGTTTTAATTTAAGTAGGGTATAAAACCAATCATCTCAACTTTCTGCTTTACAATAATTAATTGGAATTTGGTTTGTTTTGAATTATTTAATAATTCCTGTGGAGAACAACCTTGCAAGAACCGTTTATACTACAACAACCTTGTCATTCTTGCAAGTAATTTAGGAGTCGTTTTTAACTCGTTTGTGTGTGTGGTAAAATCTCTATCAGCACACAATGGGCAACCTACTTTGTTATCTAATTCGCCATCCACGAGATTCGAACCTAAGATCGTAGTATTAAGTGGCTATCATAATCCTTGTTAAATAGGATCTCCTTATACCATTTTATTATCAACAAAAATTATTACCATTTTTACAGTTTTGGGCAAGTGCAAAGAGGCCCTTGCACAAGGGCCCCCAATCCTAAAGGGACCCTAAAAGGTGATATCATTTACATATGTACCAACTTGGTTTGTGGCAAAAAAAATTCATCTTTGGGAAATTTTCTAGATTCTGCTTGTGAATAAGAAAAATATGGAGTCCATATGCCTAAGAGAAGTCATTTTTATGTTTGTAGTTTGATTTTGCCAGCTTTGCTCTAAAAATTTTAATTATTTAGTTTTTTTTTTCTTCTTGATTTTTTGTTGTTTTGAACTATAACTCAAGTATTATAACTCCATTAAGATCCCTTATTAGTACAACTATAGACATATGAATTAGCTTTGTAGAAAAAATTGTATACAAGTACTCATTTACTATCTTTTGCACAGTGCCTCGAAAGTCTGAAAGCTGGCCCTGACTCACATCATCATGAATTTTACGCTTGAATCTCAATTTGTCTCTCAATAAGGGACTCTTATGGAACATTCCTCGTTGTAAATGATGAAATTTTATGGTCCCTATTGTTTGAGCAAATTTTCATTTAGTTTCTATTTTGGCAATTTTAACTCATGAATCAGGTTTTGCTGATTTGATTCTTACAAAATGATGATCTTGCCTTGTTGCAAGTTATATGTAAGCTCAATTGGTTAAGAGAATATTGCCGTACACCCTTGCACTGAAATCATAGGTTCAAGGACAAAAAGAAAACTGTTCACAATTCCCAAATCAAGTAATTAATCAAGCCTGTGCTATGCTCCATTTAACACGTAGTTAAATTCGCCAAAATATCAAACAAAATTCTAAATCAAAAGAATCTGGTGTGGTTAATTATGTAAATAACCAAGACATTTAGGGAAAGTTATAGCGAATACCATGGGAGACAAAACCAACCACTAACGCACAGTTTTATTGCACTCAGCTTAAAAGATCTTGATGCTGCTCAATAGACCAGCGAAAAACTAGAGATCTTTATTCATCCTAAAGTCAAAATATTAAATATATGTTAGTCGACTTAGAAGAAGGTGAAAATTAATGTGTTTGTTATAAACTTCTTATTTAAGTGTGATTGTGTAAATCATAGATTAGATTTGATTCTAGTTATTCTTCCCTTTTAGAACTTGTATTCCTTTGAGGAGAAGGATTTTTTTCTCTCCCTTATTACTATAAATAAAGGCACTGCATAGGGGGAATAACACATCCTCTATACAACCTTACAAACACATCTCTCTTTATTCTCTCTTTGTGCCGCCGACCCTCTTTCTCCCTGTCAGATAAAATAGACCACAACACGTTATCAACACGCTCCTACCGTTGCGCTTAGGAATTTGATGTGGTAGTTTTCTGCATCAAACTAATTCATCAATATCATCACGCAATCAGGTTCTTTCAAAATAACGGTTTTTATCTCGATATTTTTGTAGTTCTGATAGCATGAACATTCACCATAATGCATGACCCAACTTTACGTTTTTCAAATTTTAGATTTTACATAAATTGTGTATGCATTATATTCATAATTGTTGAATTATTTGAATTGATATTGCCATGAATTGCATCATATATCTGCTCATGCATTGAATTATATGTTGAATATGCATGAAATTTCATTAATTTTAGAATCTAGAATTGACAAAAATTACAAAGGACTATTTTAGGGTTTTGGTTGAAACCAAGCCATGTTGCATGGGCCATATTTTTATCTTTCTGAGCTAAGAAACCCGAACCTGGAGCCACCAGCTTCAGGCCTAAACCCTAAACCCGAAGCCTAGACGGCGTACTTATGGGTTGTCGTTGAACGCACGGCCTTTGCCTGAAGCGGTGGCGCCAGTCTTCTTCTTCGACGAGTTCACCCAATTAGCGTTGAGGTGTCTAGATCAAAAACCTAAGCCCACTTGGGCTTGGCCTGTCTCTCGGCAAAGCCCTAGCCCTTTGGGCTCTGGCATTCTTCTTGGCCTAACACCGGCCCGTTGGTCACGATGTTCCCACTACACTGGATCCTAGCTGCTGCTGTTGATGCATCCGTGTATATGTTGTATAGGATTGGCACCCTTACTATAGGCCATGCCATTTGGGCCTGCATTTGCAACCCACTTTTGTGCATATGGGTTTTTTTGCTCAAACTCGGCCTGCGAATAACACCAGCTTAATTGGGTTTTGGTGTCCCCGCACCCCCCCCCCGGTGCCCGCGTTGCAACAAGATCCCAGCCCCACATAGGTGCATCCGTATCCTCGCCCACACTGGTACATCCGTGTCCTTGCCCATTCTCGATCCCAACTCGCAGCTGGTGCATCAATGCACCCACACTGCGTCACACCAGATAATTGCCCATTTGGGCCCCTTCTTTTTTTGGGCTTGAACTCGCAACCCACTTCTTTGTGATGCCTGGGATTGCTTTCATGTAAGGCTCATGTCTACTCGAGCCCAATTTTTGGGCCTGGACCATGGCGCAAATGTTTCTCCATTATTTTGGGATGCCTATTTTTTAGGCCTTATGGGTTTTATAATTTTTTTCACCTACACTTTAAATTTGTCCCGAAGTCTAAATAATTAATTCGATTATAATTCTAGACCTGAAGTCCTATTTGCATATTTTCGTGTTGCATATTTCTGTATATATATTTGTGTTTGTTTATAGGAACATATGAACCTGAAGTTCATAATTATTTTCGAAACCTGAAGTTTCTATAAATATGCCTTGTTTGAAAACATAAAGTTTTCCAAAACATCACCCAAGAAAACCTGAAGTTTTTTTTTCATGTAAATTTAAACCAATACATATATATTAGAACCTGTTTATTCTACTCCTACGTGAATGGATTGATTTTTTTTTTATTCACCATTGCACTAACCACATTCTTGTCCATTTATTTTGTGATAGGGACATGTCGAATTTGAACAAACTCGACTTCACCGCTTTAGAGGTCTCTAGAAGGAACTACCTCAAGTGGGTCCAGGTGTGAAGCTGCACCTCACCGCAAAGAATTTGCATCCTGCCATTGAAGATGAGATGGACAACCTACAAAATGAAGTGTCATTAGCGAGGGTCAAATGTCATCGAAAAAGGCATTTTGCCGTCGCAAATACTTATTTACGATGGGAAAAAGTCCTCGATGGGCGTCGCAAATTGATCCATTGGAAATACTTTTTTTCCAACTAGCCATCAAAATTAATTCATTTTCAACGCACAGGACTTGTCGTTAGTAGTTAGTTTTTTTATTGGAAATGAATTTTCAAAATGGCAAATTTATTTTATTTTCGACATGGAAATGTGGGCATAAATAATTATAGAGTTGTCGAAATTACTTTTCAAAGAACGACAAATATTTTTTACAATGACTTTTTTTTTCGACCGTACGACAGAAATAGGCACAAAAACATATTTGCGATTATCAAGCATCGTCGAAAATATGTACTTCAAGCTTTGTCGGTAGTACATATTTGCAATGGCAAGCTTCATCGGGAATATATATATTGTCAACAAAGAAGCCTCGTCAAAGATATATATTTGCAATGGTGAAGTTTCGTAGGCAATAAATATTTCTGATAGTGAAGTTTCGTTGGAAATATATATTATTTACCATATTTAGTAGTCGCAAATTTTTCGTAACCAATATTTGGTTGAAAATGGGTATTTCCTATAGGAACTTTTTTGTTAGAAATGTGCACATTAACAAGAGGAATTTACAATCGAAAAATTTATTATTCTATCTATAATTAAATTATGTATTGAAATTAAAATATGATAAAAATAGATATGCAATCCCTACTAATAAATTAACCAAACCACTGTATTAAATTTCTCAACATCCAAACGAAATTATTCATAAAATTATTTAAAAAAGAAAATAGACAATACTTAAATTGGACAAAAAAACAAACAATACCCCACGAATTAAACTTAAGAAGTTTAGATATTTGGTAATATCAAAATGAAAGTATGATGCACTACTAATCTTCATGTTGAGCATCTGACCAACTTTCAACATTCTCCTGTAAAACAAACAGTAAAGAAAGTACTTAAGTAAAAAAATAATATATTATTCAACAGTAAGACAAATAATAAAAATGAAATAAAACAATTTACCATAGAAGCAGATGGCCCTGAGCGCGCATAATTATTTGAGTTGTTTGGCATCAGTCTTTCAACGAATTCTTACAAAGAATTCAACTTATCTGTTAAAGTGTTGACTTGGTCCTTCAATTGCTCATGACTTTCTTCAAGTTCTAAGCACATACATTTATTACAACTTTGGCTATTTGAGGGATATGCATCTTTAGTACTAAAGCCAGCACCTACACCAAGAAGACGACCATGACTTGGGCCACCAATCACCTCCTTGTATATGAGCCAATCATTTACTTCATTTTGTTCTTCCATAGCAGTATTCTTTTTGTTGTCCATTTTTTCCTTCAATAAAATTGTAATATGTAAGCATAGGTAATACACACAATATCATGTAAAAAAAAAGATTGAAATTGTGATAACATGCATAAAGTTCTTTAGCCTATTCACTTGCCCAAGTTTCTTCAGTTTCACTCTTACGCTTACTCACATGGAATTTTTTGAAACAATCAATCGGGCTAGGTTCAATTCCACTACGATCAAGCTATTAAGATTATAAATAAAAAAAGTTCGTTCAATAAATTTAAATATGCAAGAATGACGGTATTGAAACAAAGCATAGACATAATATTTTTACCTCATCCTTTTTGTACTTTTCCATTGGAACTAAACCTGTGGTGTGCACAATTGTGGACCGCTCCCTATTGCATTCATTTTTCACACTTTGTTTTTGTATGAAAAAGAAAGCAAAGTTAAAACCCATTCATCTCACAGTAAGCATCTACATGTAAGGAAAATAACACATCAGCCATCATAAGATGATATTACTTAAATAAAACTTTTACCTTCCATTTAGGCTTCTCCCATTTTTCAACCATTTTACACTAAACATCTTTAGATACATTTGATGGGCAGTTAATGCATCTCTCCCCAGTAGTCTTGTACTTGTGAAAAACAGAATTCCTCCATGTGCTCAACCAATCGACATATCTTGTTTTAATATGTAGTTCAAAAGCATCCCTCATCTCTTCTTCAGAACATGTGTATGTGTATCTAGTTCCCTTAAAACGACCATACAATTCATCCATTTGCTCTTTTGGATAATCTTTAAATGTAATCCAAGGTCCATTAATAACTTGATTAAAGAGCACCCCTATAGTTCTCGTAGCATTTGTAGTTACAATCCTATAAAATTAAAATTAGATTAAAACAATCACATATCTAAATAGTTAACTATTTGACAATCATGCTTTCAGTGACTTGTGCTCATTACCTGCTATCATGTATTACAATCGGAGTGCCATTCACATCTTTACCCTTAGCTTTCCCTCTACCTTTCTTTTTGGTAGGACCTAATCAATAAAAATAATAATGTGCTTGTATGTTTAATAAATAACCAATTACAAAAATGCACATTTTGAAACCGATATAAATACGGTACCTTCCACACTTGAAGGTTGATTCTCAATAGGTGTTTGTTGTGTCTCATGTATTTCGCTATCATGTGATGGTTGGGTAACATCAAGTTGGTCTGAAGAGGGTGTGGGTGAATGAGTAGTAGTGTGCGGTGCTCTATTTTGACTCATTCCGCTTGTTGTCGTGGCTACAATTTTACAAAGAAAACACAAAGCTAAATAAGACATAATTATTAGAGAATTAGTTTCTTTTAACATATGACAAAATTCATAAAACAACCAACAAAGGCAAGAAAATTAGATGCCTAGTACCGAAAGATAGAAAAATGAAAAAAATCCACATATAAAATTACCTTGTATATTTGCATGTTGGGTCTCTTGCATTCCATTGTCATGTAGTTCAGTGGTGGTATCATGTTGGTTTAAAGAGAGTCTAGATGACAGAGGACGTGTGCTTGATGAATTTTTTTGGCTCCTTCCCTTTTTTGCCATAACTATCAATCATACAAAGACAAGAAAATTAGATGCCTAGTACCGAAGGATAGAAAAATGAAAAAACCAAACCATGAAAGCTAAAATAAAATCGACTAGAATTGGTGTTTCAATGGCAGAAGGCAAAATATATACATAAACCCTAATTGTTAGGAAATCCCGACAGCCATGAAAAATGAATAAAATTGAAATTTAATATTTACATAAACCCTAAACTTAAAATCGGCTGGTTTCTCGATCCCATCCTTGCAGCCGAACATCTTAGATGGTCAATTTTTGACTGTGTCTCCTCCCTTCCCACAAAGCCATTGCCTCTAAGTGAGATGATCTAATAAACTGCTATTGGAACGAAACGTGGGTTGTAATTTATTACACATGTTAATATAGAGTTCCATTGAGCAATGTCATAGAGTCTGCCATTGTACCATGAACATGTAATGTGTATTCAGTATATTCTTACTCGAACTCTTCAATATTCTAAAGGCAATCGACATTGTACCATGACAAGTTAGCTTCTGAGATGGAATTATGTTGACAATTTAGTGATAAAAATAAAATAAAATAAAATAAAAAACAAGGAGAACTATTGGTGTTTCAATGGCAGAAGGTAAAATATATACATAAAACCTAATTGTTAGGCTAGTAGGCCAATTCTTACCAACTCAAGTAGCGAAGAGGCACAACAGAAGGTCAGTACTACGCTGGTTCACGATCATGCATTGGGTTTGAAACAAGGTAAACAACGTTGAGGAATTGATGTAGGCCTAATCTAATCAAGGTTAGAGGTGTTAATATAGAGAACGGCAGCCCTAATCTATCCTTTTTAGTTTCCCTCCTTTTTTTTTTGGTTGTGGGCGGAACAAAGTCTACAAAAAAATTTGGAAATTGTGGGGAAAAGGGAGGGACACGCCAAAACCCTAATTAATTTGGAGGAAAAGCCGACCCGCTTAAATTCCATAAAAACAAGAGTTTGAAAATTGTGGGAAAAATAGGAGGGAAGCCAAACCCTTATTTATTTGGGGGAAAAGGCTAAACACTAAATCCTACAAACAATTTTTTTAAATAAAAAATAATATTGTTTCATTTGAGGAAAAGAGCCAAAACCCTAAACATTATCAGATATTAATATTTACTATTTGGAAAATTAATTTGAATGATTCGACTGTCAAAATTTGTTTTTATATATGTAAGATCCCACATCGCCCTAGGGGTGAGGATCCTGTAAGCCTTATATGTATATTCCCATCTCTACCTAGCACGAGGCCTTTTGGGAGCTCACTAGTTTCGGGTTCCATTGGAACTCCGAAGTTAAGCGAGTTCACGGGAGAGCAATCCCAGGATGGGTGACCCACTAGGAAGTTCTTGTGTGAGTTCCCAGAAACAAAACCGTGAGGGCGTGGTTGGGGCCCAAAGCAGACAATATCATGTTACAGTTGAGTTGAGCCCGGGTTGTTGTGGGGGTCTAGGCCGGGATGTGACAATGTACCTCGAGATCGCATATGCCAAAAATCACAAAAAACTGACATTCAAATATTAGGTGATGGGACGAAATTAACCTTTCAACGATTATAAATGAAAACTCATGATTTAACGGTCAATTTAACTCTGATTTTCATGATTTTTTACAAATACACTCCTCAACCCTATAAGAGTATGATGGACGAATTCGATCTTCAATTTAAAATATTTGCACTTTTCTACTTAATGGAAGTATAAAATAAACTCCAAGTGTTTGGTGAATCTATCGTTTTGAAGGAATACACATTCTACAAAACTAGTTTTAACAATCCAACCATCAAACTTGTTTGTATATGCTCCAAGATCGCATACATAAAAAATTGTAAAAAACAGACAGCCAGATATTAGGTAACGGAACGAAACCTTTCGACGGTTATAAACAAAAACTCACAATTTAACGGTTATTTAACTTCGATTTTGCTGATTTTTTACAACTACACTCCCTAACCCTATAACAGTATGATGAATGAATTCGATCTTCAATTTAAAATATTTGCACTAGTGGAAAACTAGTTTCAATGATCCAACCATCAAATTTGTTTGTATATGCTCCAAGATCGCATACGTAAAAAATCACAAAAAACAGACAATCAGATATTAGGTAACGAAATGAAACCTTTCGATAGTTATAAATGAAAACTCACGATTTAATGGTTATTTAACTTCGATTTTGTTGATTTTTCACAACTACACTCCTCAATCCTATAAGAGTACGATGAATGAATTCGATCTTCAATTTAAAATATTTGCACTAGTAGATACCATAAAATATTATGTTCTACTTAATGGAAGTATAAAATAAACTCAATGTTGGGTGAATCTATCGTTTTGAAGGAATATACATTCTACAAAACTAGTTTCAATGATCCAACCGTCAAACTTGTTTGTATATGCTCCAAGATCGCATACATAAAAAATCACAAAAAACAGACAATTAGATATTAGGTAACAGAACGAAACCTTTCGACGATTATAAATGAAAACTCACGATTTAACGGTTATTTTAACTCCGATTTTGCTGATTTTTTACAATTACACTCCTCAACCCTATAAGAGTATGATGAATGAATTCGATGTTGAATTTAAAATATTTGCACTAGTGGATATCACAAAATATTATGTTCTACTTAATGGAAGTATAAAATAAATTCCAAATGTTTGGTGAATCTATCGGTTTGAAGGAATACACATTCTACAAAACTAGTTTCAATGATCTAACCGTCAAACTTGTTTGTATATGCTCCAAGATCGTATACATAAAAAATCGCAAAAAACAGACAATCAGATATTAGGTTACGGAACAAAACCTTTTGACGGTTATAAACAAAAACTCACGATTTAACGGTTGTTTTAACTCCGATTTTGCCGATTTTTTACAATTACACTCCTCAACCCTATAAGAGTACGATGAACAAATTCGATCTTCAATTTAAAATATTTGCACTAGTGGATACCACAAAATATTATGTTCTACTTAATGGAAGTATAAAATAAACTCCAAGTGTTTGGTGAATCTATCGTTTTGAAGGAATACACATTCTACAAAACTAGTTTCAACAATCCAACCGTCAAACTTGTTTGTATATGCTCCAAGATCGAATACATAAAAAATCACAAAAAATAGACAATCAGATATTAGGTAACGGAACAAAACCTTTCGACGGTTATAAACGAAAACTCACGATTTAACGGTTATGACGAATATGATGAAATTGTGGGATACGCTCTCATTGTGATTGTGTGTATTTTTTTTTTTGGTCTGAAAATTTAGTTGTGGAAGTGATGTGGTTATACTTCGTTCAATGTCCATGACAAATGTTATGAGTTAACAAAGGCCTACAAATTATTTCTTTATCATAGAATACTATATTAAGTTATACACCTTTTTGCTCAACGGTTTTATTTTTAATTTTAAAGTCCAATCTTCTCCATATGTATTCTAAGTTATATGATTTATTTATTGTAGAATTTAAATTAAGCATCTAACTTATTTCAAGAATATTCCCCGTAAATAATTGATTCCAACAAAACCACATTCCTTAAAAATGTATTCTGACAAAGAAAAAATTTTGTCAGAAAAAATATGATTACTTCTGACAACAACTAATCTCCCTTGAAAATATAAAAGCATTACCGAGAGGATTTTTTTTCCCTCAAAAATATAAAGACATTACCGAGAGGACTTTTTTTCCCTTGAAAATACTAAATCAATTTCATCAACATGATTAAACCTTCGGAAATAACCATTATATTTCCGATAAGAACTTTACTCGTTGTTAATACAACTGGTGCCAATTCTTCCGGCCAAACAAAAATGTATTTCCGATGAAACTTGAGACTTTTTCAGAGGACATTATGTGCGTTGGTAATAAAAACTTGTTTCATGCAATATTACCGACGACCCATATTTTATGGTCGCAATATGTTCTTTTTACGACGATTTTTTGGGGCCCTCGGAAACTCTTCGTCGGTAATGACCACTTTTTTTATAGTTAAGCTGAGAAAGCCACTACCATGATCTTCAACCGAAGACATATTCATGACGCACTGCAAACTGAGTACCTTGTTGAGGAAAATCTACGAGCACTTTGGGTCGCTTTGGCTGATCGCTTTGATAACCAAAATGACATCTTCTAGCATGAAGCAAGACATGATTGGCAGCATCTACGCTTCCAAGACTTCAAGTCTGTGAATGAATATAATTATGAAGTTTGTCGAATCCGATCACTTCTCAAGTTTTGTAACTAGAACTTGATCGAAGAGGATCTCATGGAGAAGACCTATTCAACCTTCTCTACCACTAATATTGTCCTGCAGTAGCAATATAGGGCTCAAAAGTTCACCAATTTTTCAGATTTGATCTTTGTTTTACTTGTCATTGAAAAACAGAATCAATTGTTGATGTAAAACCATTAAACTCGTCCTACTGGGGCTACTGCTGTGCCTGAAGCATACTATATGACACATCCCGAACGAGATCAGGGCGTGCTGGCCGTCACGTGGAAGTGACATAGCCATGTGCACAGTGCGGAAGCTAATAAAGTAGTAACGTAAAAGTACGAATAAATAAAAACTAGCATACATAAGATAAAAGTAATAAGTGTTAGCGTAAGTGAGACACAAGTTCAGAGCAGAAAGCCTAAAGCAGTCCAAACTAAAATGACGCTACAACAGTACACCCAAAGGTGGCCCTACGCTGGTGATCGTCTGTCAGAAATGCTGAGAAAGCCCTCTGGGAAACCACCGAACCTGCTAGGTAGCTAGAACCTGGAGGGGCGCAAAACAAAAGCGTGAGTGGGCAAAAACAAAGCTTTTGGAAAACCATTTAATAAACAAGTTCTAACCCCTCGCCGTAAAACCTGTATACTTCCCAGAAAGTAAACATATGTACGTATATATAGATATGCCAATCATGCTCAAGAATATGCCATGTCGGAACCTCAGAATGAAATGCAAGTGCTCAGGTATAAATCACATCAATAATATATAATTTGGTAGCCGGAGTCACCTAACGTGACCTGTACGGCTACATCTAGAGCTCAAATCTCCATCACAATAACTAAACTTGCCCACAAGTCGGAACCACCTAAAGTGGTCTGTACGACAGGCCTGGGTGTAATACATATAAACGCTCTAGTGCTACGATCACGTGAAGGCTGTGCGAATAATCACGGGTCACCTACGAGTCGGAACCACCTAAAGTGGTATGTATGACAGGACTGTGCACTTAACTTGGATCCAAGCTGAGCGTGTGGTGCGGGAGGTGAACAACACGTGAAGGACTGTGCCCTACTCTGGGCGGGAGCACTAACACCGGGGGCGCAGGTTACGAGCTCTCTAAGTATCTCAAATCACCATTTAAAAGTAAACATGAATAACATTTACCTGGCACTTACCTGTGCGTCCACAGCACCAAATATGCATATGTATATAAATATATACGCCCAATAATGCAACTAATAATGCATAACGACGATAATATAATGCATGGCATATAACTAATAAACATTTAAATCAATTTTTGGGAAAATATAAGTATATAGGTATATACGGAAAACCAAAAGCCCACTCACTGATAAATGGAAGGGTCGTAGCCCCCCTGCCTCGAGTGACCACGCTCGTCCTCAGGATATGTCTCACCTATATGCGAAATAACTATAAAAACGTTAATTTTAAAGCACATAACCAAACTTTCGAAATAACTTCTCATACATTGCTCAAATGGGGTGTATGAATACACCAACGTGATCTACTCAACCTCACGAACATCCCCAAATTTTTAGAAAAATTTTCCACCGCCGCACGCGCCTCCACGCGCCGGCCAAGGCACGGCCACACGCGCCGGCCACGCGCAGGCACGTGCCTGGCACGCTGATGGCGTCAACTGACGCCGTAGGGAATATTCCGTTATCCCTAACGGATTCCGTCAACGGCGTCAGGAATATTCCGTCTTCTTCCCCGGCGAGCCTCCGGCGCCGTCGCCGGCGTCGGAAAATCGCGAAAATTTTAAACTTCAATATCTCCTTCGTTTTTCAACCAATTTTCATAATTTTGGTACCAAAATGAAGCCTAGGACTAGAGGAACACAATCATACAACTTTCAAGGGTTAAAAACCACAAAATCTCACCTGCAAAATCGATCCAACTCCGGCCAACTTCGAAACCAACGATCCCAACGTCCAATTCCTTCAAATGAACTACTCCGAGCTTCCTTGGGACCTCACCAAGCTATCTACAAGCTTCAAATTTCCTAAAACGTGAGAAATCATGTGTGCATGAGTAGTACCTCAAATCGGACATTGTTGAATCGACGTGAAAACGATGGAGTTCTTACCTGGAAATGGTATGGTTGGACTCGTACGAGCCTCACATGCTCGAATATATGCTTGGTTCCTTCGATCTGTGGGTGTTTTGATGGTTTTGGGTATGTGTCCGTACGTATATGGTGAAAGGGAAGGGAAAGGGCTCGGGACAGAGACAGGGAAAGGGATAGAAGGGTGTGCAGGTGTGGGAGTGTGTGTGTGGCCCAAAACATGCCAACACAACACAAAAACAACCAATAAACGTAATGAAATCGAACTAGGGGCAAAATAGTCTTTTCACACGTACGCTTTTGATAGTTTCGGGACGGGCTGTCACACTATAGCACAAAGCAACGCCCAAAAACACCAACATAGGCGTGGTAGGGGCGAGCAGAAGCCACCCTGTCAAGGCCAACAGAACCAAGGCCTACCTAAAGGAGGAAACTGAGCCCAGAAGTGCCCTATCCTCTCTCCTAAGGCCCCAAACTTCAAGAATAAGGGCAAAGCACCTGAAACCATGGATCCGGATATGTGCTACCACTGTAATTTAAAGGACCATTGGTCCTATGTTTTCCGTGCTCCACAAAAGGTTTCAATTGAATATCATTCTTGTCGTAAGAAGTTTGAAGCAAACTTTGTGCAAGTGGATGAACCGGAAAGTACCAAGATAGAGGTTTTTGACTTTCAAGACCATACCACACCTATGGAAGATTAGAATCTTAGACATGAACTATTTTTAGTTGACTTGTGGAACAATGGGGCCGAATTCCACCCAGTGGCCGAATCCTCCCTTGCTTTTGGTTTAATTTTGCACAATTTTCCTTTATGTTTGGTTTATTTATTGGTGATTTATTTTTGGATATTAAGTTTTTTAATTACCGTCCTTGAATACTTAAATTATTTTGAATGGATATTTGTTTTTAGAACTTTTATGCATGTGACCGATTCAAATTAATTTTTATTTCTAGGTATGACTAGTGGGAAAGTTAGTTGTCTAGTAGATAGTGCAACCATGTACACCGTTTTTCATGAACATATCTATTTCACTAACTTCATACCTAAGATTGCACCTCTGACAACCCTCTCAGGACCATCCAACCTAATTGAAGGATACGGTAAGGCACGTATAATGTTGTCCAATGGTACAATTTTGACCATTAATGAGGCATTCTATTCTCCATGTTTCGGAAGAATGTTGTTGGGTTTCAAGGACATTAGACACAATAATTACCATGCTAAAACCTATGTAGAAAATGGAGTTAAATTTATGTGCATCATTTCCTACGAATATGGCCAGAAGTCTAGAGAAAATGGAGCGTATCCCGAGTGGTTTGTATACTATGACCATATGCCCTATAGAGAGCCACTATGTGGTCGGCCCTACCTCAGGGATCGCGTACAAAATTACACTTTAGCATGATCATTTAGGTCACACTAGACGAATAATGATGCGCCGTAACCTCAAATCATCACACGGGCATCCACTAACCCGAAGTTTAGGTTTGATTCAAGGAATTGCATGTCAAACCTACTCAATGGGAAAGCTTATTATTAAGCCTTCTTATGACAAGATTCACTCGAATCCTCCTATTTTTCTACGAAGGATTCATGGGGACATTTGTGGACCTATTCACCCTCCCTACAGACCATTTAGATATTTTATGGTTTTGGTTGACACTTCCACACGTTGGTCACACGTGTGCTTGTTGTCCATAAGGAACACTGCATTCTTCAAACTGTTAGCTCAAGTTATCAAGTTCAAGGATTACCACCCTGATTATCCGATTAAATCTATTCGATTAGATAATGCTAGAGAATTGACATCTAAAACTTTTGATATTGCATGTCATTTGGGGTTAAATTTGAACATCCAGTACCCCATGTTCATACCCAGAATAGCCTAGTAGAGGCATTTATTAAGCGCTTACAAATGATTGCTTGATCATTGGTCATACGTACCAAGCTCCCGATCGCTACTTGGGGCCATGCAATATTGCATGCAGCCATGTTGGTTTGCCTGAGGCCTGTTGCGATGCAACCATATAGCGCTCTTCAGTTGGTTATCGAATACAAACCCAACATGTCACATATGCGCATTTTTGGTTATGTAGCCTATGTGTCGATTTCGTCGCCCTTACGTACAAAAATGGGGCCTCAGCCAAGGATGGGAATCTATGTCGGATATGATTCTCCTTTGATCATTCGTTACTTAGAACCTTTGACAAGTGATATGTTTACCACTCATTTTGTGGATTGTCACTTTTATGAGACAGTCTTCCCTTCGTTAGGGGGAGATAAAAACATCACCGTTCATGAAGAACGACGTGAAGTATCGTGGACGACTCCTACTTTGTCTCATTTAGATCCCTGCACTGCTCAATCTGAAACTGAAGCGCAGCGCATATTAGATCTTCTGAGTGTAGGTCAGAGCATGCCAGATGCTTTCACGGATCTAGCGTGAGTGACAAGGTCACATATTCCAGCTGCAAATGTGCCTGCAAAGATGGATGTACCAAATATACAAAGGACTTCCCTCTTGGAGGCCCGAGACACCACTTTGGCCGATCCACGTACATTAGTGGCTAGCTAATCATTTGCGCCTATATATAAGCATGGCAGACCATTTGGTTCAAAGGATTCACACCCCCGAAAGAGGAAACTCATGGCACAGGCTCCTGAATAACCCATCGTGAATCTGATTGTCGCCTACTTATTTTATCCAACTCATAAGGAAATTCTAGGTTACAAAAGCATCCTTAAAGAGACGAATCCACCTCTCGAGAATCATGAAATTTTGATTCATTATGCTAGCTTGGATGATGTTTGGTGGTGTATAAATGAGATGATCGTCGACTATGCATTAGCATATGTAGTAGCTACTGAGATCATGTTAAGCGATAACATTGAACCTTTTTCATTGATGAATGTCGACGTAGAACTGATTGGTCAAACTGGAAATAAGCAATCCAAGCCGAACTCGATTTGCTTGCGAAACGTAAGGTGTTTGGATCTGTAGCTCCTACTCCTCCACATATGAAGCCTGTTGGCTATAAGTGGGTTTTGTTCAGAAGCATAATGAGAAGAATGAAATTGTGCATTACAAAGCTCCTCTTGTTACGTGAGCATTTTCACAACACCCTGGGATTGACTATAACGAAACTTATTCACCCGTTATGGATGTGATTACTTTTCACTACCTTATCAGTTTGGTAGTTTCCGAAAAACTGAGTATGCAGCTGATGGACATAGTAACTGCATATCTCTATGGGGATCTTGATATGGAAATTTATATGAAAGTTCCAAAAGGACTTACATTGACTAGATCAAATATTTCCAAACTCCAAAATACACTCTCAATTTGGCTAAGGCGTTCACTTTACAATTTGAAGCAATCTGAAAGAATGTGGTATAACCGTCTGAGTGAGTATTTGACTAGTCAAGGATATGTGAACAATGAACTATGCCCTTGTGTGTTCATTAAGAAGTCACATTCCAGTTTTGTGATTGTTGTAGTATATGTCGACGACATGAACCTCATCGAAACTCCTAAAGAGCTCCAGAGAACTGACGTGCACCTAAAGTCAGAATATGAGATGAAAGATCTATGAAAGACTCGATATTGTCTCGGTCTTGAGATAGAGTACCGTTCAGATGGAATCTTAGTACATCAATCGAACTACACCCAGAAGGTGTTGTGTTGCTTTAACAAGGATAAAGCGAAGCCTTCGAGTACTCTTATGATCGTTCAATCGTTAGATGCAAAACGTGATCCTTTCCATCCAAAGGAGGATGATGAAGAGATTTTGGAGCCTGAACTTTCCTTATCTAAGTACGATAGGCACTTTATTGTACTTAGCTCAATGCATTAGACCCGACGTCTCCTTCACTGTTAATCTTTTGGCAAGATATAGTAATGCACCAACACGCAGACACTAGACTAAAGTTAAAGACATATTTCGCTACCTTAAGGGTAGCACTAATGTGGGCTTGTTCTATCCTTATGGATCTTCGAGTGATGTCGCACCCCTTTATCTCGAGTTGATTCTTACCTTGTTGGTTATGTCGACGCAAGATACTTATCAGATCCGCACAAGGCGCGCTCTCAAACGGGTTATGTTTTTACCATTGGAGGCACCGCAATCTCTTGGAGGTCAACTAAATAGGCCTTAGTTACCACTTTGTCTAACCATGTTGAAATTCTCACCCTACATGAAGCAACTCGGGAATGCTTCTGGCTGAAAGAAGTTGTTGGCCATATTCGAAGCTTAAGCCATCTTGACCCCATTGTTGATGTCCCGATGATGATCTATGAAGACAACGCAACATGCATTGAATAGCTCAAGCAGGGTTACACCAAAGGAGACAACACCAAGCACATTAGGCTGAAGTTCTGCTTTCACATCAACATCAAGAGCTTCAAAAGATTGAAGTCACGCAAATCCGTTCACAAGACAATTTGACCGACCTCTTCACCAAATCACTACCGAAGGCGACATTTCATAAGCTTGTTCAAGGAATTGGTATTCGTAAACTTTTTGAGTTGTAACATTGTTAGTTGTCTTTAGAATTATGTCAAACTCAGGGGGAGTATCTTGAAGTATACTTGCTTGATCTTAATGTACTCTTTTTCCTTACAATTAGGAGTATTTTTCCCATAGGGTTTTTGCTACCTAACGAGGTTTTGACGAGGCAACCACCTTGGGTTGATCATATCCCTGATGACGTCCTGCAAATGTTTCGTTTGACTTTCCATTTCTCACACATTTTTTCTTAGACTATGGATTTTATCACTACTCGGGTTTTTTCATAGCCATAGGATTTTTTGTGTGACTTACTTTCTTATGCAAGTTCATACCTTATTTGAGACTAGCGTGTTCTTAGAATCAGTACCGACAAGTCGACTTCCTCAACTCTACATGATGCCGAATCTACTTGAGTATTTACACACTCAAGGGGGAGTGTTATAAACTTCTTATTTAAGTGTGATTGTGTAAATCCTAGATTAGATTTTATTCTAATTTTTCTTTCCTATTAGGACTTGTATTCCTCAGTGGAGAATGATTTCTTCCCTCCCTTATCACCATAAATAAAGGCACCCCGTTGGGGGAGTAACACATCCTCTACACAACCCTACAAACAAATCTCTCTCTCTCTATTCTCTCTCTGCGTCGCCAACCCTCTCTCTCTATCAGATAAAATAGACCACAATAGTGTTGGATAATGTCACATTAATTATTCAAAAAATTACAGAGGCATGATGTAAGGTTCTTCCTACCATTGGGACCCCCTGTGTCATTTTCTATTCAATAAGGCATGTTGGGATGGAAGGTAGAAGGGAAGGTTCGTAGACAATTACGAAGCTAGCATGGGGTCATTAGTTGTTCTTAACCCCAACAACTTAAAAAATTCCATGTATATATGTTTGTGTATTATATTTGACCTCTATTAACAATTAAAGAAAACTAAGTTACAACCTCATCCTCCTAATTTTTATATTTTCTTCTATCATATTTTGCTTCCTTTTCTCTTTTCTTGTGTGCGACTCTATTGTGCACATCATGTGCTCAATGAAATACCTTAGTTGACAAGCCATGACAGTCTTCAACAATACTCCACAATACCTTGCATCCGCCATCGACAAGCCTCTGCAAATAATAGTAGTTGTCGACATATGTTGGCATAAGCTTTCGGCATATGTTAGAAATAATTGGCAGGTGCCTACTAAGTGCTCGACGAAATGTCCCAATAAAACTTTTTTGGTTGATATTATAACCCCATTATTAGAAAATCCTAACTATGCCAATGTTCGTAGAGCACCTTAGAGAGTCTTTGACCTTACTACTAGGGCAGAGGCAAAAAATTCTATACTTGATTGCTCCATAGCACGAATTAGGTGAATAAACGATTGACTTAAGGGTTAAAGATCTAATGATTCAGAATTTAACGATCAAATATCTCAAAGAAAACTATGAAAAGCTATGATAGAAGTCCGTCTCTTTTAACACGCGAGCCTAGAGAAGGGTAGGTTCGTAGGGCAGCTTGGACGTTAGGAGGGTCTATGGCCTTAATAATACGGCAGAACCAAAGATTCTAAATTTATCGGCCTGTAACATGAATTAGATGAAGGAATAATAAGATGTGTAGTTAAAGTTTTACTGATTAACAATTCAATGACCAAATATTCCGACGCATACTAGTGAAACTCGACCAGAAGCCAGTCTCTTTTTAACACATGGAGCTAGCTAGAGAGACTAGTGCATATTTATTACACATTTAAATAATTGCGATGGACAATGTGACATGGAATACTTTTTGGGAAGCCAGAGACTTGAATTTATGGAATGGTACTTTAGCAACCGATTTGCTAAATTCATTATTTATAGGCTCCCCATGCCAGATGAGTGATGAGTTTCTTTTTGTAATTAGGTCTTGTGCAAATGTTGCATATGGATTTGAAACTTGTAGATTTGGATCTGAAAATGTAAATCTGACCCATTTGCATACTACATTGTGTGAAAGAACATCATTCATATAATTGTTTTCCAATGCGGCCTTGCAGGAAGACGTTCAAAGTTTACTTTTGTAAGTTTGTAAATGTTGGAGAACAAGATGGAATCATGCCTTTGACTTGTGAAGCGTCAATATTTGTCTATATTATTACTCTAATCTTAGTTATAGTTTATTAGTTATTTAAAATCTTATTTGACAAAAAAAATTATAGGAAATGGGAATCTATTTTGAGGAAAAAATGATCAAATGAAGGAATTTTTTAGTAATTCCAATTGGCGGGAGTTCGTCAGTCCTTCGAGAATTTCAGATTTTTACTCCATGCGGTTTGACTGTGGTGAAGAAATAAGTGCTAATTACATAGCTTTTCCAGATTGATGCTTTTGGAAGTGTTCGGCATTTTGACAGACAAGATGGCGTATTTTGAGGAAGGTTCATTTTGAGGATTTTAAAAGAATGTGTCAAGCTTCAAACAGAAACCTTTTGAGATAAAAAAGTGTAATTTTCTCTACCTTCTAAATTTTACTTTGAATAGGAAAACTTTTATTTATTATTTTATTTAGATTTCCAGATTTATTAGAAGACCTTGATTAAGTAGGATAAGGAATAAAGCATTATAAATATAGTGTAGTGCTCTTATGGTCTCTCTACACATTACTTTAAAGAACTCGGCAAAGCTTTTGGATTTTGTACTTTGATTACAAGGTATTTTCTATCATTTTCTTCTTAATAATAGTCCAATAGGTAAAGCAAAAACAATACATGAGGCTTCCCAAGAGTTTTGTGATGCAGGCTGAATCTAGAACTACGCAAATAATTGGACAATGGATAAGGGAGCTGATATATACATGATATGTATATATATACAGGTCCTTTAAGAAAAGGGATCCCCATTTTTCAAAAAAACAGGAACACCTTCTTGACCGTTAGATTTGACTTTAATGAAATTCTGTGGCTGAGATTAAATCATAGGCCACAGAATCTCAACCACAAGATTTCATTAAAGCCAAATCTAACGGTCAAGAGGATATCCTCATTTTTTTTGAAAAATGGGGATCCCTTCTCTTAAAGGCTTCCTACACACACACACACACACACACACACACACATATATATATATATGTGTGTGTATGTATGTATGTATGTATGTAATAATATTATAATAGTATATACCATATCTACTCTTACCCATTAAATTAAATAAATTAAATTAAAAATAACGGATAATATTAAATAAGGTGTGCATCAAGAGAAAAATATGTGTATTGTCATTAATATTATTAGGAGTGTGTTTGTGTAAATCTTAAAGTATGATTCCAATATGATTTGGAAAGCAAATCCTTTTATGACTTGTATTACTTGTAGGGCAAGTAAAGCCCATGCGATCAATATAAATAAAGGCATAAGGCCACAAGAGAAAAAGCAAGCAATTGCATACAATTGAGCTCCCTTTCTCTATCTCTCTCTTGTTGTCCCTCTCCTACGCTCACTCTCTAAATTTTCCTTCAACATAGCACGAAGTGTGTCTCAAAGGAAAGGATCACTCTACAATGGTGTTTAAAAAATCGCCATCCAAGTATACATTACCACAAGTGGAAAAACAAAGGTTGTCTTTACATTTCAATTTTAATAAGGAACTTAAATCTGTCACTATAGTTTTAAGAGATGGATGGATTGTTTTGTTTGACGAAACACTATTATTTATTAATGAATACTTGGATTATTGTAATTAGTTGTCTTTATATCGTAGAGATAATGTGGAATGATTCATTTATGGGGCTTAGTTCGCATAATGTTGGGATGATTCATTTACGAGGCTTAGTTCATATAATTAGTCACTCGGGACCAATGGTATAAGTACGGAATGAGGCGTACGAGGTTTAGGTGTATAGTTATACGGATTAATAGGTATAGATGAAGAATTTTCATTGCATTCATACATTATTACCGATAATGATTTGATACCTGATTGTGTATGATACCATGACACTTAATTTAGTATTGTCAATTTACTGTTGTAAGGTCATGTCCCTACTGAGCTGTTGAAGCTCACCCCTCTTTTGCTATGCAGGTTTACAAACTAGACAACCGAGAAGGTAGGCAGGATGAGAACAAATTAGATACGAGGCTAGAAACTTTATTTATTTCTTACTTAAGCTTTGTAAAAAATTAATGAGTTGTTTTTAAAAGAGGAATTTAATTTTGATCTCATATCTTTGTCTTTTTATTAAATTTTTAGATCGAACACTGAACAAGGGGTTTATTTTCTGCTGACCAGGTACGGGGGTGACAGTTAACAAGTCATGTCTACGTAGCGAGGTTGTGGAGTACTTGAGCCCAGGACCTGTGGGGCTCATTTAGGGCCTAAATAAGAGGGATGAGTATCTATTATAAACAGTCGTGTGGATGCAAATTTCCGCCTTCTTGTTCTTGGACGAAAATGCACCTACAAAACAATTAACACCTAAGGTCAAGGCCAAGAGCCTCATGCGCCCACGATGAATTGGGGATGGGGGGCTTTGGCCGAAGAACCTCCGATGCCAAAGTTAGAATTCGAGGGAAAAGTGTTTAGAGAAATTTGGAGAATTTTAGAAGGGAATTGGACTTAGGTTTGTTTGGAGAAATGAGGGCTATTTATAGGGGTGTGGCCGGCCCTCATTGGAGAAATAGGGACCGGCGACTTATGGTGGTGATATCAGTGTAATTGTAATCAATTAGGCAATTATCAATTAATTGGGTAATTAATCAATTAATCCTAATTTGAAAAGAATAATTAGGGGGTTACCTTGTGAGGAGAATTTGATGAGGATTGATGTAATAGGTCTTGAATACATACCTATTTTTATCACTTTTGACCTTGATTGAGCCATTATTGTTCACTGCTTGCGCGTGGGAGTCTCAATGTGCCTCGAGGGTAATTTTGTTTTTTTTACCCAAAAATCCACTTATTGCCTCCATAATTTTCTTGATTATTTTTGGCTCCACAAGTCGGACACAAGAGAAAAAAAATAGAATATTATTGAGCACTTTTTGTAACTTACCTTCAATATATATATATATATATATATATGAGTACTACAATGGATGTTACTCAGTTTTGAGGATGAATCACTTAATTCTTGTTGTCAAGCTATTACAGCTTAAATTCCGTACCCACCAAAGGCCAATCATAATGCCTTTATTAACCTCCCACTTTTTAGCATTAACAAGTTAAAGCTCATAGTAGCTAGACCCAACAAATGTTAAGAATACATAGTTAGACGTATTAAAATTTTGGGAATACAGCGATTGTGAAGTACTTTCTTTCTCTCGTTAATCTTCTACTTCTTATTAGCCCCACTTTTACAACGATTGTAAAACATAGTTACTAATACGGTATCAAGCATTGAAGTAGAAGAACCAATTGTTTTGAACTATTCAAGAACAATTTACAACACCTTCGAAAGGTGTGTTCTTGACATTTGCAAGACATTTCTTGCAAATACCCCTTCCAATGTCCATCCTTTCATAAAGAAAGATTGTTCCCTTGGAGTTATTTCACCTTCTTCATTTGACTTCTCCATTGACTACAATAGTCATGGTCCCTTAAACTCCCACTATCTCTCTTGGAACTTATTTCAATTGTGTTATACACATCAAACGATTTGGAGAGTTTGCAGTTATTGTTCACTATATAGTTTACAATAAACTTAGTGAACCATTTGGATAGGGACTCAAAGTTGAAGTCCTTGGCTAGTTTTCTTCTCCTGAAGTGGTTTAACACTTCAACACTCAATGATTCAAAATCATGATAAGTCCATGTTGATGGACTATTTTTGTCATTCAACCATTATATTCTAAACATGATTACAAACTTTCAAGAGTTGTTCAAGGCAACTCTCATGTCTTCATACAACAATTTGTAAGTGAAGAATCATGGCACATAAAGTGTCCATGCCCTTGTGCTTACTTCTCAAGTTCCTTGTTCATTTAACAAAGAAACAAACACTAGTGTTTGCATTAACTAAGAGTTATTCAAAGCAACTCTTGTTTCTTCATACAAAGATTTGTAATGGAAGAATTATGACACTAGAAGTGTCCATGTCTTTGTGCTAATCTTCTCAAGTTTCTTTGTTCATACAACAAAGGACTAAGTACTAGTTGTTTGTGTTGTCCTCTTTAAGATAGACTTATCTGACATGTTCTTCCATTGATACATTATCAATAGGAAGATTGTGAGGATGAGACTACTTAGGTACATATACAATTCATTCAAGACAATCTATGGGATTGTGGTACTAAGTCCGGAAACTAAAGCCTTCGGCTTTTCTTTGTCAAGTTTTGGATAGCGTTTGCAAATATATCGGTAAATAAATACATAACGAATATAAATTGATTGATTTTAAGCTATTTGATTTGGGTCTTTAAATAAAATAGCACCACCCACTATTTTTGGCAAATTCCATATCCCTCATTGGAATTCGAGAATTTTAGAGGAAACTCTTAGTAGGGTATAGGAGGCTCACTATTACCAAGCCCACCTCACAATGATATGATGTTGGCTAGCATCAATAATAATGAGAGAGTACACTTACTCATTTACATCTCATGTAAGTACCCATCTTATTTGGCCTCTAGAGAATGATGCCTCACAATGATATGATGTTGGCTCCATTGCACTTAGTTAAGTTATTCCCACCATGCAAGTTCGGGTAGGGGTTCAAGAACAACCTCACAATGATATGATGTTGATCATTCATGTTGCCTACCTTCACAACATCATGTATGCGTATAGAACTCCTCCTGAGTGTAAGCACATACTTTGTACTCCCCCATGATAGGGTGAAGTCAGTGTATGAGTCACAAACAATCGGAGCCTACCACGGTGGAAGGCCATGAAAGAGTGTTCAAAGCACTCTCATGCTTGTCAACTTAATAACGGTTCTATTGAGGGTTTTTAGGTCTCATCACTTATAAGCATGCATTTTAATCTTATTAAAACAATTGGGTCCTATTACAATTATTGGTCCATTTGATTGATTTAGTAGTATATGATACTCTCACTATGCTTGTAAAACGTTTTTTAAAGCAAGAGTATATGGTACTACTAACATAAGCTTTGCATTCATTGATGGACTATATAGTTGCTTTAGGGCCTTAGGATGACTATGAACCTTTGATTCGATCCAACACGAGCCTAGTGTTGGATCTCGGTCTAGGGATGGTGATTGATTTTAGTTATGCGTTTAATCATATTAAGGCGTGTTTTCTTATTGGGCGTTGGACCCTACTACCCTAATTTCATGCAAATCAAATAAAACAAGAAAGGAGTACTTCAAAGTAAAGAAGAGCTTATGCTCTATTACAACATTTGACCAAATTACTTTGAAGTAAAGAAGAGCTTATGCTTTTTTACAACATTTGATCATATCAAATTACAACCAAAATCTAATCTACTTATTCCCATGGTTCAAACAAATTTGAGAGATGGCCTTTCACATAGCTCAATTATCGTAGGCTTATGTTCATAATCACCCTTTCTTTAATTAATTAATGTTTTAACTACTTAAGCTTGAATGCAACATTGTCATTTGGTTTTTGTATCCATAGAATTGATTTAGATGGAGCTAAATGAAATGAAAATCCAATTCTCCTTTAAAGATACAAAACTATTTTGTTCTCAACTAATTTGGGCCAAAATGCAACAACCTCAATCTTTTAGGCTATATTGCAAAACACAAACTTTTGAGGTCATTATGTTAAAACACAAAAGTCCAGTACTTCATGTAATTACAACTAGAACCCAAAAATTTCAACAAATGCCAAAACTCCATTAAAGGAGCAAAACAATTTGTCCTTTAGTGATTTTGGGCCTTTATGTAAAAACGTAAACTTTTGGGTCAAAGTACAAATACACAAAAGTATCAAAACTTTGTGTAATTGCATACAAGCCCCAAAAGTACCCCCATTATAGGGGTGGCCGGTCATGGTGAGTAGTGATGGTGTGTGTGAGTTGATTTGTGTGTTTGAAAGGTGATTGAAAGTTGTAAGTGATGGGTATGGTGTGAATAGTAAAAATAGTATGGGTGTTGTTTGAAAAATCATACCATCCATCACTAATAAAAACAAATAAATAACCAAACAGCTTTTTTTGAATCAAAACAACGAACCTTTTTGTTCTTGGTATGAACAATGAGAACAAAGCAAGAACATTGAAGAACATCCATGAAAACCCATAAGAGCTCCATGAATGTTTTCACTCAATAAAACTCAAATTTTCACTACTCAAAAGAGGGTTAACATCCTAGGGTACTTAGGGGTTCCAATAGTCACTTTAAAACACTTTTAACAAGACAAACATGAACCCAAAAATCCACCCTTTGGATTTGGCCGAATTACCCCATAAACATGGCACCAAATTTTAGCTCCAAAATTCATGCTCATATGAACTACATCTACAACATTTGAGATGGCAAATTTTCAAGCAGAATTTACGTTCAAAGAAGCAAGAATAAAGCTTGTAACAATTACAACATTCAAATCAAAGACTATGAACTACAAAACCCAAAAGGATTCACGAACTACCAGACCTAGGCTCTGATACCACTTGAAGGAAATATTTGTGAAAACTAGTTTATTTGAGCAATATTTATGCATGCAATTAACAATTAAAAGGCGGAATCATACTTGTATGCACTCAAAAACAAAACTTTACCCATGAAATTCAAGGCCTTGTAATTGTGGTGAACCAAGACTCAACTCAAATCTTAAAGAAAAAAGTTGAGAAACTTTTATACCTTTGAAGCACCTCTTTGCTTAGCAAAGGATATTCACCCATGTGAGGACCTTCTTTCTTTAGTCTCCTTGCTCCTTGACTCCATAGATGTGGATGGATGAAGGAATGGATTCTCCAAGTTCCCAAAATAGGGAACCTCTAAGTTTTCACACCAAGGAGAGCATTGAGGAAGAGATGAGTGACCTAGAGGAAGAAAGATTGCCAGCTATTTTCCTCTAGGGTGGCCGGCCTCCTAAGAGAAGATAGAGCTTTGTGTTCACCCTTATGAACTTTTGGCTATAAAGGCCTTTATATAGTCACTTCACTTAAGTGACAAAAGGAACCAAAACCCATTCATTTACAATATGGCCGGCCTTCCAAAGGCTTTGGGCTGTTTGGGCCCTTTTGAGTCTTTAGTCATTAAGTTGTCATATAACTTAAGTTAATGGGCTTGACGGTTCTAAGCCCAATGGGCCTTGAGGTCAAATAATTACTCAAAAGTTAAAATGAACTTATTTGTTTGATTAATTATCATATTAATTAATCCTAGCCATAAATAATTAAACCATTTAATTATCCTTACTCATCTCCATTGTTTCTTCAATCTTTGCCTTACATGGTGTACAATCCATTAGGTTCCTTTTAGCGAGGTAGTGGGCGATTAGAACTCTTCAAATCGATTGTGAATTGAAACATACTTTCAATTCTCCCTTTAGTGATTATACACCTTTAGGGCTTCCACAAACCATGAGACGCACCTAGCAATATATCATGGCTACCCAAGCTAATCAAAAGAGGTGGAGAACCTATTCAGTTTAGGATTACAATGCAATAAGGTCTTTCTCTAATACAATACTCTTGACCACATTGTTTGGTTTGATAGTTTATTCATGTCTACTATCCAATGTGATTATTTTACTTATATGATTACCTTGAATGTGAATTGGAATGACTTCCTAAATCTCATTCATATTCTGGCCAGAAATTCTTAATCATATCATAGAGTATTCTCCCTCAAACGGTTTGAAGGTTAGAGAACCCTTGTTGTGCATTCACTTGCCTTCATAGCTAAGTGGCTTAACCCCAACTATGCCGTGGACACCCTTTGACAGAGTAACTGTGACATAGTCAAAGATCAAGGATCTAACCACAAGACAACTATGATGCCTCAGGTTAAAGGACTACTTTGCATTATACTAACCATGAGTTCTCATGTGACATGAGTATGAGAACTCCTCGTTGATCACATCCAATGGACTCATTCTCTATTGAGCACCTACATGCTTGTCTTGATGTCAGTCACACCAATAACTCAAAACCAGTCACTTTTTCTAAGAGAAGACATAGCATGTACTGATCTTAACGAACTGTCAATGCCCGATTGGCAATCCTATGATCAAGAACGTTTAGGATATGTATACGAAAGAGAATGATCTCATGAATCTAACTTCTTTAGATCACATTCTCCCAATTACATATTCCTTTGACATATCTTTTAAGCATATAACATTTATATGAGACAGCTTTAAACAACAATCTTTGCCCTTTATATTAAACTAGATTAGTTTAACAGGTGAAATGTCCGTAAAGTATCATCATATAATTGACTTTTAGGGCACATTTCCAATAGTATGGGATGCCCCAACTAATTAGAGAATCTAGCAGGAAAGGTGAGCTCACAATTGTAGACAAACATCCCCCTTATAGGCCACCACCATTGGCTAATAAGGGAGGAGGGACCATATTGAGGAAACCCAAACCAGAAAAGGAAAATTTCTCAAGTAATGATCGTAGCCTGAAGTGGGAACCTCCTCATATCCCACATAATAATACATCAAACTAGCAACTCATAGAAGAGTTAGCCGAGCTAAGAAGAATGGTGGTCCAGAATGCTCAACCTCAGGCTCACCCACTGTTTAGGATCACCTACCAAAAGCCATATCCTGAGTATATTGATGAGCAGAATCTTTTTCCCCTCAACTTCAAGATGCCCGCGTTTCCCACTTTTAGTGGAGAAGATGGCAGTGTGTCCTCTAGAGATCACATTTTAAAGTTTTCCAACCATTGTGTAGCGTTTGAAGACAATCCTAACTATAAGTTAAGATTGTTTGGGAATTCATTGGTTGGCTTGGCATCTCAATGGTACTCTTTATTAACCCCCCCCAATTCTATTGCCAACTGGGGTCAAATGGAGATGGCTTTTCATGAACGGTTTTATAGGATGGAGCCCGAGATGACTATCAACGATCTAGTTGAAGTAAACCAATATAAGCATGAGTCTACAGAAGATTTCATGATGAGGTTTAGAAAAACAAGGATGAGGCGCCAATTTCCTATTAACCATGCCCAACTCATATCCATTGCTCAGAAGCCATTGAGGCTACCATTGAGAAAAAAGTTTTATGATGTGCAGTTTAATGAGCTGCAAGAGTTGGTAATTGCTACCACAAAGTATGAGAAGCTGCTGATTGAAGAACAATAAGTGAATCACTCATCTAAGTTGCCTCATTTCTACAAAAATAAAGCTACAATTCACCAAGTAGAGTTTGAAGGAGCATATCCAAAAGAAAGTGATGGCCATGGAGTTGAGGGAATTGAGATGTGTATGGCAGAGATGAACACCCTTTTCAAACCTTTAACAGTGAAGGTTTAGTTCAGCCAGTCAAGGATCAGAAAGTGGTGATGAATGATGGTGGATTTGTCCCTATGAAGCCCCCTAAATACCAAAGTTATTCTTTTAACTTAACTAAGGCCTAAAAAATCTATGAAAAGTTGGTGTGGGCAAGAGTAATAGTGCCCAACAGCACCAAGAAGATGCCTAAACCAGAAGAATTAAGAGGAAATAAGTATTGCAAGCTGCACTATACCTTCAACCATTCCATAACTAACTGTGTCCAGTTCAGGGATTGGATACAAGACCTCATAGTCAAAGGAAATTTTCTCTTGAAGGAACCCTAGGCTAATATGAAGATTGGCACAGATCTCTTCCTAGAGGCCCTTAAAAACATAATCAACCTGACTTTGGCTGAGAAAGGGAAAGGAAAAGCCACTTGGGAAGTGAAAGCAGAAAGGAGGCTAGTTGATAAACTTACAGAAGGAGTTATCAAGTTACCCAAGAAACCCAAAGCAGCCTTAGTTAAAGGGCTGGTATTGTGCAGTAAATGTCAAGGTGAATGTGAATTAGAAGCGCCAACATCAGGAGCTATTATTGATCAAGAGTTGATCAGAAGAAGAAAGAAAGAAGAGTAAGATGCCCGCAGAAGCATCATGCAGGCAGCTAAGAAAGAAACCTCTAGACGTGTTTTCCAAATATTAGGAGGAGATTCTGAACCAAAAGGGTTGTCCGAAGTGTTCAGAAATTATGAAGCCTCAGAGGAATGGGAGGATAGAGGGGCCAAAATGCCAAAATGGATGGATGTAAGGCCTCCCCAGCCAAGTTATAATGATGTCAGAATGAAAGGAAGAACAAAGAACCAGTATCCCCAGTCACTAAGAAAGATTCTGCCCGACTTGGGTGAAAATGGTATGTAGTAGGGAAAGATGGGAAACCAGTGAAGGAAATGGGAGCTTCTATGATCAGGAGAGTCTAGAGGTAGCATAATGCTCATATGAAATCACTAAATGTCCCTGCTACATCAGAAGCCTCTGAGAATGTGAAGTTTGAAAAAGTGCCTCATGGGGGAAGAAATCAACTTAAATGGAGAAGCAAAAAGGAGGTTGAAAGAACTAATAGCAAGACTAAAGAAGATGGAGAAGCCATTGATTTGGGAATTAAGGAGGATCCAAGGCCTATACAGATTAGTAGCCTATTGGAAGCTGAAGATCGGGCAAAGATAGTCAGCCTTTTGCCTGAGTTTAAAGACTATTTTGCTTGGCATTACACTGAGATGCCAGGTTTAGATTCAACCTTAGTAAAACACATAATGCCTATTAAGGATGGATATAAACCTATAAAGCAAGCACCACAAAGAATGTCAAAAGAGATTGAAGGAAAAGTCAAAGAAGAGATTAAAAGGCTGGTAAAGGCTGGATTTATTAGGTCTGTCAAGTATGTCAAGTGGTTAGCCAACATTGTACCTGTATTAAAAGCCATAACTAATGCAGTTCGATGTTGTGTTGACTATAGAAACATTAATGGAGCCACACCTAAAGATGAATACCTCATGCCCATGGCTGACCCATTTATAGATGCAGTTGCAAAACACAAAGTTCTATCTTTCATGGATGAGAATGTTGGTTCTAATCAGATAAAAATGGCTAACGAAGATATACATAAAATAACCTTTAGATGCCCGGGACATGTTGGAGCATATGAATTCTTGGTAATGCCATTCAGGCTCAAAAATGTTGGTGCAACTTATCAGGAGAGCAATGAACGTTATTTTCCATAACCTAATTGGGCATAGCATGGAAGTATACATTGATGACATCGTGGTAAAGTCTAAAACTAAAGAAAAGCACTTAGTACACCTCAGACAAGTCTTAACAAGAATGAGGATCCATAAGTTGAAAATGAATCCTAAGAAATGTGCTTTTGGGGTAAGGTCGGGCAAATTCTTGGGGTTCCTTGTCCATCAAAGAGGGGTGGAGGTCGATAAAAATAAAGCCCATGCAATAATAGAATCACATCCTCCCACCAACAAAGTAAACTATTGAGGCTATTGGGAAAAATCAACTTCTTGAGGAAATTTATTGCTAACTTGGCGGGCAAGATTTAGCCGTTGACTCCTCGGTTAAGATTGAAAGATAAAGAAGAGTTCGAGTGGGGCCTACCACACCAAGAGGCTTTTGATAGAATAAAGGCTTATGTAGCCTCTCCACCAGTTCTTATGCCACCTCAAAGGGGAAAGCCTTTAAAGCTTTATATTTCAGCCTCTGAAAAGTTAATGGGAAGCTTGTTGGCTTAAAACAATGAAGATGGGAAAGAACAAGCAATATACTACCTTAGTAGAATCCTTACTAAGGTAGAAACAAGATATACCCTAGTGGAAAAGTTGTGCTTGGCTCTATACTACACTGCCTGCAAACTAAGGCATTACATGTTGCCTTGCCACATCCACATTATTACCAAGACAGATGTAATCAAATACATGTTGTCAAAACCAATGTTAACTGGAAGGATTGGAAAGTGGATTCTAGCATTATCATAATTCAGTTTTCAATATGTGCCTCAAAGAGCAATAAAAGGGCAAACAATTGCAGACTTCTTGGCTGAGCACCAAGAACCTCAGGATGAACTTATCAATGTCCCAAGAACTCTAGAGGTAGTCAGTCTCTGGATCCCACTAAGCAGAGCTCTCTCGGGTAAAGAGAAATGGATTTAGTAGGAGGTAAAAAGGATAGCTAGTCTTTGGATCACTCCTTGGAAGTTGTATTTTGATAGGTCTTGCACTCAAAACGATGCTGGAGCTGGGATCGTCATCATTGATCCTAAAGGTGTTCAACACTGTTATTCATTTCTCTTAGATTATCAAGAAACTACCAACAATTGGGCAGAGTATGAGGCACTTATAATTGGCCTAGAAATCTTGATAGAGTTGGGGGCAACTCAAGTTGAGATATTTAGTGATTCAAAATTGGTGATCAATCAATTCAATGGAGAATGCAAGTGCAGGCACATCATTATGGTTGTTTACTATTTAGCATCAACACAGCTATTAAGCTATTGGGGTGCCGAAGTATCAGTCAACCATGTTCCCAGGGAATCAAATGCAATGGCCAACGAAATGGCACAGTTGGCTTCTGGAGCACAGATCCAAGAAAGAAGATTTGAGTTAGAGGTGGAATTGCAAAGGAAAAATCTTCCTTCTATCTTTGAGAGAGGGTTTAACCTAGACGTGATGACTAAGGAGCCATAGATAGAAGATTGGAGATCACTTATTACTCAATACTTGAAAAATCCTTCTTTCCCAACAAGTAAGAAGAATAGACAGCAAGCAACTAAGTATGTCGTATGGGAGGAGAATCTGTTAAGAAAAACTCCAGATGCACTCTTGTTAAAATGCTTAGGCCAAGAATAATCAATGAGAGTAATGGCCGAGGTACATGAAAGGATCTGTGGAGCACAATAAGCTGGAATTAAAATGAGGTGGTTGCTCAAGGGAAATGGTTATTTCTGGCCCAACATGGAGAAGGACTGCAAGGCCTATACCTGAGGGTGTGAGGAGTGTTAAAGACATAGACCTCTTCAACATGTGCCCTCAGTACCTCTAAACATTATGGTCAAGCCTTGGCCCTTCAGAGGATGGGCCATGGATTTCATCGGGCAAATTCATTTTGCTTCTAGTAAGGGACACACATTCATAATTGTGGTGAAAGATTACTTCACCAAATGGGTAAAAGTTGCAGCTGTGAAAACTATCACTTCAACTATTGTAAAAAAGTTCATTGAAACCAAGATCTTACACAAGTATGGGGTGCCCGAGACAATTGTTATAGACCACGGGCCATCTTTTATTTCAAAAGAAGTAGAACAATTTGCAAGTAAGTTTAAGATGAAGATGATCCAATCTAGTCCTTACTACCCCCAATCAAATGGTCAAGCAGAAGCCAGCAATAAGGTCTTGGTAAATATTGTTAAGAAAAAGGTGGTAGATAGTCCAGAGAAATGGCATGAGAAGTAAGGAGACACTTTGTGGGCTTATAGAACCTCCAAGAGGGCAAGAATTAGAACTACTCCTTATGCGTTAACCTTCGGGCAAGGTGTTGTACTACCCATGGAAATCAATGTAAGTTCTGTTAGAATTCAAAACCAGCTTGGGCTACACAGTGAAGAATACATCCAAGCTATGTGTCAGGGAGTTGAAGATCTAGATGTAGCCCGAATTGACGCTTCAAATAAAATTCAAGAAGGGAAGAAAGTTGTTGCTCGAGCATACAACAAGAAAGTGAAATTGAAAACCTTCAAGGAAGGAGAATTAGTATGGAAGGCAATTTTTCCCTTAGGAGCTCAAGTTAGGGGCTTTAGAAAGTGGAGCCTTACTTGGGAGGGTCCTTTCATTATCAACCAAGTGCTGGATAAGGGAGGATATTACTTGGCAAATTTGGAGGGAAACTTGCGATCAATGCTAAGTTTTTCAAGAGATATCACCCAACCTTGTGGGATGTTAGGGATTGTTATATTGAAGAAGTCTAAGCATTATGAGAAACTTAAAGTCAGCTTACGTATTGGCCACAGTAGAGTTTCAGGGAGGAAATACAATCTAAAGTGAAGGAAGAAGTCATTTTTATTTCATCAAATATTGAAGTCACATAAGGTTTAACTCAACAGTTTTACATCCTTGGCTAGGGCAGCTATCCTAGAATGGTATGTTTGCATAATAATGAAGATTCTACTAGGCTTCTCCAAAGCAATATTACTATTGGTTAATTGTGCTTTTGCATCATTAACTTCAACGTTTACTTTTTTGACTTCTTCAATCTTCTGGTGAAGTTTGTTGGATAAAGTCATTTGTTCAACCTTGAGTGCAGACAGTTGCTCATCCAACCTTTCAATTTCATAAGTCACCTCTATAATCCTTGCCTCCATGGTCGAGCCTTCTTCCACTAACCTTTGCAAAGAGGATGAGGTTATTGAGTGTTTCTCCTTGTAGCATTTTACTCTATTGGCCTGCCTCTCTACCCTCAAATGCTGGTCCCTTAATGTCTTCAAGTTCTTAAAGAAGTTACGGAATGACTCAAACTTAACCTTTGTCATGTGTTGGGCTTTATACAGTTTAGTCAGAGCCTTCTCAACCTCTTAAAGACCCTTAAGGCTAAAAAAAGCATCTAAGTCCCTCTGCATCAATTCTTGGAAGATCATGCGATAATCTTGAAGTTATTGAGGCTCATAAGAGCGCCTAGGAGACCTCAACTTTGTTCTGATTTGCCCGAACTCTTTGGTATTGCTTGGGCAATAAAGTTTTAGCTGGAATAGGTGCGAGAGGTAGAGGCATGGCTTCACTACTCCCAGAAGCAGCAATAGCAGTAGAAGTAGCCCTAGTTGAAAGAGGAGGATGACTAGAAGTTGAGGAAGTAATAGCAGCCCTTATCTTCTTTGGTCTAGAGATATGAATTCCCATAACCCGAAAAGCCAAGGAAGAGCTGCTTTATGCACCAGAAGTGGAAGAGATTGGTCCAAGCCTTCTCCAAGACCCTGTTACAAACCAAGAAAAGTAAGTTAAGAAGAAAGACTACAATTCAGATTAAAGGAATGCGAGATAAAGGAAGTTAATACAGCTGAGTTAAGCTTGGAGCCTTGGAAGGAGATGGAGTATGAGTTGTTTCCCTTAATGGTTGAGGAGGATCATTCTCACTTACTTGAGAATGAGGAATGATGCTCGAACCTTCACCAGAGGGCTATAAACATCAAAAAAAGGCAAGTGTAAGTAGACCAACTTATGAAGAAAAGAGAAATAGAAGCGTAATGGCTTCCATGCCTTAGCAGAACCCTGAGTAGGAAGAGGAGGCACCTTTGTGGTCGTTGTTGCTTGAGAAAAAGTAGGTAGATTGACCTAAGTAGCAACCTGAGAAGCCCTCGGGTTAGTCACCTTTGAGACCACGGGGATCTCAGGGACTATGGGTTCCCCAAATGTAGTTGCTGCTGGTGGATGAGACTCTTGTGTTGGGGATGATTGGGGAAAGCAAAAAGAAGATAAGTATAAAAGAATGAGAGGACTTTAAATATACAAATGTCAAGACAAAAATGCTTGGGTACTTAAAAGAATTGAACATGCACCTCTAATTCCTTGATGGTAGCATTAAGAAGGGGCTTATCTTTTTGATACATCTATGCCCCTAATGGCCCTTCCCTTGAAGCAAAAGTGGGCCTCTTGGTTGCTTGAGGCCCTGGTTTCAAAGAAGATGGAGTTTTTAGCTTTTAAAATGAAAATGCAGGTAAGGAATGAGGGTTAAAATAAGATTCACTTACTGGAAGACTTATGTTTCTTTCTGCCTGGCTTAGCTGGAGAGGTAATAAAGGCAGAGGGCATTTTGGAAGCTTTGGAGGTCTGAGCCCTTGTCCTCTTCTTGGTTGGAGTTGCCTGAGGTACAGGCTGTTCTTCAGGCTCGGACTCCGAAGTTTCCACCACAGTTATTCTTTCTCGCCGAGTGGCCTAAAGCTCCACTTCCGGCTCAGTCTCAGCCTCTGAATCTCCACAAAGTTTACAGATATCTCCACATTTTCTAGCTTCTTGTCTCTCAACCTTGGCCGTAGCCTCTTGAAAGACAAGTTCATTTGTAGCCTCTTCATCTAGCCTGATGCCCACTTCTTCAGTAATGCCTTGGGCTACAAGTTCCAAGATAACCAAGTTAAGGATTAGTGGAAAGCAAATTATAAAAGAATCATATAAAACAAGTGAGAAATGACAAAGGATACCTATTAGAAAAAGCTGGTTCTTCTGACAAATCATTTCCTTCCAGTTTTCAAGCTCACTCGAGCTAGGATAGGACTTGATTGAGAGTTGCCTGAAGAGGCGGCCATGAGCTTCCCGTAAATCCTCTCCATACTTTTTGGTCCATTTGGCTTCCCACCAAGTGGAGAAGGTCGGAGTACATTCGAAGTTCAGCACCATGGGCTTATGAGCAATCTTACTTCACACCTCCAAGCTACATCGAGCTACTCGAACTGTGATTGCAGATGGAGAATGAAGATGGTAGGAGGTTCCACAGTGCATAGAGTCAAAGAAGGGCACTGGAATGGCTTGCCTAAATCCCAACCGCCTAGCACAGAAGTTAGGATGGTAAGCCTCCAGCCTGCGCTCGTAACGATCACTGCATACCCTCCCAAGCCAAGTCTCTTTGCTAGATACAACTGATAAACTTATCTTTGCAAAATTGGCTAGCATCATCACCGAAGGCATCTTGGAAAAGCTAATTCGAGAACCACTAATACCTCCTAAGCATGGAGGCCCCCCATTCCAAATCTGCCCGAATCCGGCAGACTCTAAAGAAATATAGGTAGCAGAAAGTAGAATGGTTAGTAGGAGAAGCTTCGGCCAAAATTCGAGCAGGAGCAACACCTTCAGGGAACTCCAGGTTGGGTGCCTGAAGCTCAAGGAAGTACCATTGCAGCCATAGCTGGATCATCCAGGTCGGCCCGTTGAGATTGGTCTCAAAGGGCTCGCCTCTGGTCATTTAGTACAGAAGATGATAAAGATGGGCGAGAAGAAAGGGCCATGTGGCCACATCATCAAAGTGATGGAGAGCTTCCACCAGAGGGATCCACTTGACTTTTACTCCTTTGGATTTGTTGGGGAAGACACGCTTGTTGAGCCAGTATAGGAGGAAATACATGTGCTCCTGATCTCTGTTAGCATTAGAGGACGTTGAGCCAAAGTTTTTCTTGACAATTGGGATGAAACCCGTGAAGGAAGTCCCATAACTCTTGGAAGTTGAAGGGTTACACCCCAACCGAGTGATAGAATCATTAGCATCTGAGCTTTCAGCATTCGGGCGGGATGGGGAAGACCAATCATGGGTGACCACGATTCTGCCCAAGGGCCTTAGCCCGAAGAATTAGGCCATGTCAAAGATAGTTGGGGACATAGGACCCATCCTGAATCAAAGGTGTGTGTCCCCGAATTCCAGAAAATGAGGGTCGTGGTTAGAAGCTCAGGCATGGCGATCACAGTGGTCTTGGAGAGCATTATTAGCTCATATATGTCATTGTTCATTCACTTCTTCTTGAAAACGAGCTCGAGCTCATTTACCCACTGCACCTAAGCTTCATCGTTCATCAAAGGAAATCCTCTTCAATGGGTGGACCGTTTAGAAGAAGAAATGCTAGGTTCGTCCAAAAACAGGTTGGGGGTAAACCAATTTGCCTTGGGCATGTTGTTTTCCACGACAACGAGGACCCTGGAGGTCTAGGCAGGTCCCAAAGAATGTATACCCCCTTCCTTGAAAAAAAGAAAGGTATTGAGGCTTGCCCGAGGGCGATGAAGGCCATTGAGCAAGCGACGCATGGTAACAATCCCCTAGCCAGACTGGCATGAAGATTGAGTAGCTTTGGGCACCATTGAGTGTATTAGAAAGAAAATGGAAGAGAATTGAAGATAGAAAGCAAGAAAATTATGAAGGCAAGAGAGCTCTGAGAAAATCTGGGAATTCAAGGGATTAAAATTGCTAAGATATTTGGCCGACAGGATTATGCAAAGTTTATATGGTAAAACAGTTAGTTAAAGTTGGAAATCGTGGGTTAGTACAAAGGTTTAGTTAACAAAGGTTGTTTTAAATGGCGCAAGTCCCGAGTGAAAGCATGCAATGGCTGTTTAATCATCATTAATGCCTCGATTTGCAGACTCAACAACGACTAAAGGGGGCACTATTTGGGTTAATATTTGAATATTGGGCTTAAATGAAGGAATGCCCAAAGGATGCCAATTAAGAAGGAAACTTGCCCGAAGCCCAGAATTGAGCCCAGAGGCAAACTGAAGCCTTCTCAATCAAGACACAAGCCACATGTCTATAATTGAAGTGAAAAGTGATGGAAATTAACCTGTTATTAGCCAAAGAACACTTTCCAGTGGCATTACAAGTAAAAAGATGATGATTCATTACCCTCCCAGTGCTTTAGGGCAAGAGCAAAAGCTACAGCAACCAGGCCAAATAGCCTATAAAAGGAAGAAGAGACAACGAAGACAAGGACACTCAACCAATCAAACAAACAAACTTACAAACTCTGCTCTTAAGACAAATTTGCATCCAAAAGTTGAAATCGTCCCAAATTAAGTTCTTTTAGCGATAGTTCGTTTGAAAAGCTATATATTGTCTAGTGTAAAAGCTCTGCTACCTCCCTTAGTGGTGTAGTATCGATTCCCTCGTGTAAATTTGTTTACCATCCATCCCATTTTAGCATACAACCCCTGTAAACTCAAAGAGAAGTGGCTGCAAGAGGTTCAACCTTGCCAGACATGGTGAAATCTTGCCCGAATCTCTTTGTTTGTTCTCTAAATTAGTAGATCTATTGCTTAGTGTACTTTTCATTATGTATTCAAGTCATTTGCACCTATTTTTCTATTTTAAGTATCCCATTTGTATCTGCATATGTGTTCATTAAGAGCAATTTGGAACTAAGCAAATGATTTAAGGGGCTCTAGATTCCCTCCATTCGAACATACAAGATCATGAACTAAAAGTCCTTGTTTACAAGGCAAGAAAAAGAACTTAATGTGGACTTAACCCATCCATGACAATCCTTTGATAACAAGAAGTTTGAGTAACTTATCGACTTAAAACATACTTGTTCTACATCTACTATACTAAGATAGTAGTGGCACGCCTGAGTATTTGGTTAGTTGGCCTATACCTAAGGCCCCACAAAGGCACCTTTTAGAACTAACTTTAAGCTCTGACTGCAGCACACAAGGCAAGTAAGAGCCCGACTACCAAATACATACATCAAAGTGCCAATCCCTTGGGGAGCTGTGCAGAGGTCCAAGGAGCCTTCTCCAAGAAAAATCTTTGCTTGAACACACTTACTTAGGTTGCGACTCTGACTTAATCAAAAAATCGATAACTTTCATTTTGTATTTTTTTTTAATAAATTGTGAGAGACTTGTTGAATACTTGAATGAACACTCATTATATTTTGGTTCCCATGTTGTCGATATGTTCTAATACTTTCTAATTTTTATGTCCTTGTATTTTCAATTTATGTATCCCAATACAATTACGTATTTTTTAATTATAAACACACTTATTTATATGATATATAATAAGTTCACTTAAATCTGTCTAGTTCGCCTAGGCACTAGGTCCCAATCAACAACACAACTAGCACCTATCGTCTTTTAGAACCTTGTTTTCACCCTATAAAGAATTTATTATGGACATTAGATGCTAAAACATTGTATAACAAAACCTCCTTTAATAAGAAGTAACAAATGAAATGACCTCAACCTGATTATTAGGATGGGTTGGATTGATGCATTGCCCAGCTATGTGAGTCCAACTCTTGAGACGGTTTGAGGTTGTCATTATTTGGAGTATGTTTCATTGAATGATGATCCTCTCTAGATTCTCTTTGTAAGGATTTCGGGGATCTTTCAATCATATTTGTTCATCGTAAATCGTGCAATCAGAAATAATTGTAAATTTTTTATTTAAAATTAAATATAAATAGTACTTGACAAAAAATGACTGCACTATCTACGATAAACGGATATGATTGGAGGATACAGTACTTGACAAAAAATGATTGCATGATATACGATAATCGGATATGATTAGAGGATCTCTGATGAAAAGGATCCTCATTCAGTTTCATTATCTCCTCCTTCGTATTCCTCGAAGAAACAAGGTCAGTAGTGCCAATATCCATGTATTTGGTGGTTGTGGTGGCCATGTGGATTGTAGTCATCTTTCAGCGCTTCACATATAATTGTCTGAATTTACTAAAATATGCAGAGTTTGGATTATCGGGCCTTTTTTATTTCTACCCCTATGATCATTTTATATGAAAATAAATCATCCAGTTATCAACTCGTATCTTTCGCTTTCCAATATTTAATAATTGAAGATTTCTTTATTTATTTGTTGATGAACAAGCGAAAACACAAACCTAACACATCTAGTTACTGACGGGATTTCATCTCAAACTCGGCAACACGTGCCATCTCGACAATTTTTAAAAGGATATTGGGGGAAAACATAAAAATCGACAGCTAATCTACGACGATTAATCCTTGTACTTCATATCGGCCAAGGAGAAGCCGGGCATGTCAAATGAGGAGGAGAACTTCTCAACATCAACCTTGAGCTCTTCAATGTCCTTGTTGTTCACCAGACCCTTGTTGAAGTCCTTGAGTAGTTTTCCGTGCTCCTTCTGGATTTTCAAGGTGAGAGCTACAGCCCTGTGAAGAAACTCCCCTATCTTCTCAAAATCCTTCTCAACCAAACCTCTTGATGTCATGGCCGGGGCACCTGTTGTCAAACATCCCATAACTTATTTCAGGACAAATGCAGCAAGGACGTCTGTGAATACAGTACTACCATGGTTGATAAGTAAAAACTGAAAATTCACTACATGCAGAATTTTTTTTTCCACTACACACAAGATAATTCTTAACTAGCCACAGTGGAAAAGCCGATTCATATAGCACTTCTTACCAATTCTTACTCCTCCAGGAGCCAAGGCACTGCTGTCGCCAAAAACAGCATTCTTGTTCACAGTAATGTTGCACAGGTCACAAAGCTTCTCAACCTTGTTGCCTGAAGAACATCATCAAAGAGGTAGATTTGTATTAGGAGAAACACAAAAGAAAAAGAAATGCTCGTGGCCATCACATTTATCATTCGAGAAAATTGAACACTTTACCGGTCAAACCAAGAGGCCTGAGATCCCACAGAACAAGGTGGTTCTCTGTTCCTCCTGTAACAAGCTTGTAATCCTTGCTCATCAAGTAGTTTCCAAGGGCAACAGCGTTGGCCTTGACTTGTTTGGCATAGGCCTTAAACCCAGGTGCCATGGCCTGCTTAAGAGCAACAGCTAGGGCACCAATCTGGTGGTTGTGAGGACCACCCTGAAGGGAGGGGAAAACAGCAAAGTTGATCTTGTCTTCAAAGTCGTAAACTGCATCCTCGGGCTGGCCCTTCTTGGGTGGTTTTGGTCCCTTCCTGTAGAAGATCATACCAGCCCTAGGACCCCTCAAGCTCTTGTGGGTTGTGGTTGTGACAATGTCACAGTACTCAAAGGGATTTGCAGCTTCCTATACCCAAAGAAAGAAGACAAACTACAGAGTAAGAACATAGAATCTATTACAAGCACGGTAAAGCCAGTAATACTAAAAGCAAAGGTGCACCCGTCATGTGTTAAGCCAAATAAAATAAAACAATGTCAACAATTATCCGAATGCAACGCAATTTAGAGTTGCAAATGAAATTTACCCCTGCAACAAATATTATATTGAAACAGAGATGAAGAACATAGAAAACCAAATCTAGCAAAAGGCCACCAGTCAATATCCAGATCCAGAAATTGTGCAAGCAAAGCAAAACCAAACAACTGAATGTGCAGTGCAGTGCAGATCTACTGCATATTAAATTAGCCAAAAGAAATTTACTTTTCCAAATTCATCCCCTCTAGAACACCCATTTTACTAATTGCATCCATTTCCATTTGCATCCTAGAGAAAGATAGACCTAAAATTATCGGAATTTTGCAGATTCCAGATCTTGATTCAAAACAACGTAATTAAAACATTGAGCAGTGAATCAAAGATATTCAAAGACATTCAGATTGGATCATAAGAAATGTGAGTAACTACAAACAAATAAGAATCGAATCGAATCGAAATCAAAAACCAGATCTGCTCAACCAAATTAAGTAAATCACACAAACCCAATTCATTAACATCAAATTTAAGCAAACCCATCAGATCTGATTAACCAAAACACAAACGATTCACACAAAAAAAAAAAAAAAAAAAAAAAAAAAAAAAGCACATACCTGAGCAGCAACAAGGCCACTAATGTGAGCCATGTCACAGAGCAAAAGGGCACCGCACTTATCGGCGATGGCCCGGAACCGTGCGTAATCCCAGTCTCTGGGGTAGGCACTGCCGCCGCAAATGATCAAACGTGGCCTGAAATCCAAGGCCTTCTCCTCCAACTTGTCGTAATCGATGAACCCAGTTGAGGAACTGACCTTGTACGGCAGACTCTCGAAGTATATCGAGGTGGCCGAGATCTTCTTCCCGCCGGAAGTGTAGTACCCGTGGGTCAGGTGACCGCCAGAGGGAAGGTCCAACCCCATGATGCGGTCGTGGGGATTGAGGACGGCGGTGTAGGCGGCGAAGTTGGCAGGAGAACCGGAGTAGGGCTGGACGTTGACGCCCCATTTGGTGGCGTCGAGGTGGAAGGCCTGAAGGGCACGTGAGCGGCACAGGTTCTCGATCTCGTCGATGAACTCGTTGCCGCCGTAATAGCGGTTGCCGGGCATGCCCTCGGAGTACTTGTTGGTCAAGGCGCTGCCGAGGGCCTCAATGACGGCGAAGGAGGTGAAGTTTTCGGAGGCAATGAGCTCGATTCCTCGACATTGGCGGCGCTTCTCCTTCTCGATGAGGTCGTGGATTTCGGGGTCCACGCTCACGAGGGAGGAATTTCCCCAAGCGTTTACTGGTTCCATTGGGATGGGATCGGGGAGGAAGAAGAAGAAGAAAGGCGGAGGAAGAAAACGAAGGTAAATGAGAGAAGTGTCGGGGTGTGCGGGGGTGGTGGCGCGCCTGCGGCAAAATGATAATCGGGGTTATAGGAGCTGTATTTGCTGAAAATACTATTTTGGCCTTTTGGGATTCTTTTGTGGTTGGTGTCAAATGTGGATCAGTGGCTTCCTGAATCATCATCCTTCATTTCACAATTCATGACCTCTTTTCTTTTTCTTTTTTTTTTTTTTTTTTTTTTATTAACAAACGATGATATTTACAATAGGGGAGAGTGAGCTAAGTTTCACAATAAGTTGGTAAAAATGTGGTTCAAATTTGACTTTGGCAAGAATCGAACCTAAAACCTCTCACTTTAAGTGAAGAAGAATATTAGTAGGTCGTAATACTAAGTAGTAAAGTTTTTTATTGTTATAAACAATAATCTAGATTAAGGAACAAAGAGCGTTTAAGTTCAAAATGTAGATGAAGATGAAAATCTTGTCTACTAAGACAATCTACCACTTGCTAATCACAATGACCTTAGGATTTTAACATTTTTCATTAGGAGTGGACGAAAATACCAAAAATACTGAAACCATGCCAAAAATACCAAATTGAGAATACTGAAAAATTCAATACCCGATCCTAAACCAATAATGAAAAAGTTGGTAAGGGAATCAGTATGAAACCTTGTTTGGGCCCAAAATAATATTCTGGGTCGAGCTTAGAGTTGTTCTCGACTCAGTAATATTCATCTAAAATCTTGTCATGGGTTGTCTAGTCAATGTCAACCAAATCCTATTGCTAGAAGGATTGGTTTAGATAAAGGTGAGGTAGTCGAACCCTAGAGCAACAAGGAGTCTTAAAGCTAAAGATGCTTAGAACTAGGGGATAAATTTGGTTCGTTAAGGAACTTGGTTCAAAGTCCTATAAGGGTTAGTATTGGCCAAAACCTGATCATATTGTGTGACGACCCATCCCAAATTTCATATGTAATTTCTCCCCGAGTATGAAAATTGACATTTATGCCCTTGTTGGCAAAGTGACGTGGACGTGGACATGTTTATGCAGCTTTAAATTATTTTTCTCGTTATCATAATTAAATAGTATTCGTTGTTACAATCGTGTGAGCGCGAGTTAGATCCGAATTTGATTTGTAACGAAAAAGTTACGTTACGTTAAAGTACATAATTGACGGGTAGAACTGTACATGAGTGCGTGTTAATTTATCAGTATTAGAAACAGTGTTTTGGATAGATTTCATCTGATTACTTTTGTACAAACCCTATCATTTTCCTTCTTTAAAACCAAATATGTGCCTTACACCTGATGCGTGAATTATACGCACACAAATTAACCCTCTTTTTATCATTTGTAGTAAGTATGTAAGTAGGGATCGTTCTAGGCCGGGGATTAGGAGGGATTGCAAAATCACTTGGATTTGACTCAAAAACGTAAAAACACAATATAAGACACCAAACTAAACCATATTCTAAAAACACAAACTAAATTGATTTCTAACTACTATGACTCAACAAAGTAAAGGGGGATTGGATTTGGACGAATTTAAACTAAAATGGACAGATTGTAAAGAAAACAAATTGTAAATACGAATTTGATGGAATTGAATGGATGGGAAGCTAGCTAAGGGGTTCTTCTCCACACATGTTACACTTGCATACAATTTGATTTTCGGTTGGTCTTTCGATGAATTATGAAGTCAACACCCCGGGTTAATTAGGTCCGCTTAAATTAACCGTCAAGTTTTCCTTAAGTTAATGAATTGGATGATTGCATACGACAACCCAAAGCATTCCCCACAAGTTCCCTACATGAATTGCATAATAGAGATACAAGCAAGAATCATTAAGTTCTTTGAAAACTATAAGTGTTGACGAGGCATTCGTTACTATGAATTGCATGAAACTTATGCCAAGAATTTATTTAACGCGATTGTTTATAAGCAACCTCCACTACTTGTGAATATAAGTTCATAACTATTAGGTGAAACTCACTTATATTCTAGCGTCATATTCATGCATGAAAATTAAGCGTGCACTCTCAATAAACGTACATAAATAAGTTATCAATCAAACAGTTAAACAAATTGAATCCACAACTCATGAAATTCCAACCAAAGGTAATCAATTCATATTGCAAGCATAAACATGTATTTCGAATCCCCCCCTAGCCAAGGGGGGTTTAGTTCCTCATACGTACAAAAGTAAATTTAACCATTGAAATCGAGGAAAAGAAACACCTAAACATTCCAACAACTCAAACTTGAATTGTATGAACGTTTAGGCACTCTTCTCCTCCTCTTTGTTGTAGCACAAGGTCTAAGGATAGTGTTTTGGAGGGATGGAAGTGTGGAATGGCGTGGGGAGTTATGGAAATGGATGCAATGGTGTGAAATGTGTTGGAGGGATGGGAAGGCACGGCACAAAAGGATTGTGGATGCTGGAATTGTGTATGAAATGCACGGTTTTGGATTCTAAGGGGAAGATGGTTGTGTGTTTGTGTTGTGAATGGAGGTGTGGGAATGAATGAATTGTGTGATGGGATTGCATGGTTTTATAGGGAGAGAATGGGTGAGAATGTGAGAGAATGTGGCTGCAATGATTAAGGGAATGCATGCGAAAAACAGCTAGGTTGGTTGGTGGAAAGCTGGAATTGCACAAGGGGACTGCAAAGCCACGGCAAGGTGTTGTTTTGGGTGATGGGTGCATGTGTTGGTTGATTTATTTGTTGGGAAAGCATGTGAAAAACAACTAGGGTGAATGATGATGAATGCATGTGGATTAAAGAGTGAATGGTGGCTGCAATAATGAAATGGAATGCTGGAAATGCAAGGGAAGATGCTGGAATTAGAAGGGAAGGCACGGCTTTGAAGTGATTGTTGTTGGAATTGAATGTGAAGGCATGTGAGTGGCAGCTAGGGTGAATGATGATGAATGCATGTGGATTAAAGAGGGAGAATGTGGTGCAATGATGAAGTGGGAAGTGGAAGAATGTGGCTGGAATGGTGGAGGAAGGCACGGCAATGATTTGTTGTTTGTGTGAAGTGTGTGTGAATGGTGGTTTTGCATGGCTTTGATGGATTGTTTGATTGGGCTAGAGGTTTTGCATGGCTTTGATGGATTGTTTGATTGGGCTAGAGGTTTTGCATGGCTCAAAGGATTGTTTGATTGGGCTAGGCCCTTTGTTTTATGTCCTAAAGTGCATACAAGGCCTTCAATTTCGTCCAACACTTTGGCTCCAAGCATAAGCTATTCATTCTTAGCCCAAAAGTGCTCCAAAAGGCTCCAAAATGCACTTCTTTGCTTCTTTAGCCCTGAGAACCTGAAAACATACGAAAATAACTTAAAAGACTTAAAGAACTAAGAAATAACAACGTAAATGCACAAGAACAAGCCAACTAAGTTGCCTAAATATGCTCCTATCAACACCTCACCACCAATCAATTTTCACTCTTCAATTCTCTCACCCAACCAAACAATTTCCCTCACTTTTCCACCAATCAGAAAAGCTATCAGTCTCTCTCTCTTTCTCACCTCCTTCTCTCTTCCTCACCGTAACTCTCTCTTCTTTGTGATCACCAAGAACACGTATCAAAACTCGTAGATCGAACCTCCAACTAGCACCATCGTGTTCCTCTCAAACTCATGAGCATAACCATACCAACCGATTCTTGAATGGTTGAGTTTTAAGTGGTCAACGCAGAGCAACTCAGAAGGTCCGACTTGGACGAGTTTACCACGATGTGATCCCGGCCGAGTCACGATGTTTTAAAGGTTGTAGGATCTTCCATTCAACTCCTTAAGGCCTTTAGTCAAGGTTTGAAGAAGCACTAACATTGGAACAAGCAAGTTCGAGGACTTAAGTTTTAGGCCGAGACTTGCTAACCATTTTCAGGCCATTTCCTGTCTACTTTTCGACTTCCAAAAGGTATAACCTTGTTCATCTCCTCTAGATCTTCATTTCCATGTAAAGTTGGTCAAAAATGGTTGAGAATTGAGTAAGTTATGCGAGTTTGAATTTTTCCCCAAAAACCGGCCACTTTTTCTAGTTTCGGACGAAACCAGACGGGGGACGGCAAAGCTTGTCAGAGAAGACGACGAATATTCCGTTAGACTTAACGAAGTATTCTAACGGCGCCAAGTTCCATTAAGTGTTTAATGAAATATTTCGTAAACTCTAACGAAATATTCCTGTCTTCTGTCAGATTTTGCCAGGTGCGTGGCCGTGCGTATGGCTGTGGGTTGGGCGGTGCATGACGGCGCGTCTAGCCTCCGGCCAAGGAATGGTTGATATGTGTGGGTCCATGACTTCGAGTAGAAAATTTTCATATATTCAAACCTTTAGTTTGAGCAAATTATGGGGAGTTTTTCCTAGCTTTTCCGTATATATGTTAGTTAAGTAATTATTATTAGTTGTTTAGCATATAGGGGAGACTTACCCCTAAGGACGTACGAGGACAAGCGAGACTAAGGGGCTACAATCCATTGACATACCAATGAGTGGGCATTTTTGTTTTCGTATATATATAGACACACACTTTATAGTTTCCACCAAATACTTTTAAATTGATTTATGCATATTATGCCATGATTTATTTAGTTTTAAAAATGTTGTTACGTGGTTGAGATTTATATACTGTAATGGCATATGCATACGTATTTGACCTGCTCATAAATATTGTACTATTGTGAAATGCTAAAGTAGCCATACGAGATGTGCAAGTAAGTTTAGGTAAGTTCATTATGTGAATTGGAATTGTTGCATCATTATGGCATGCATATATTCATGTAGTGCTCATAATTGCTGCACCCCGGTGTTTGTGCTCTCGCCCCGGGCCAGGGTCAGTCCTTCACATGTATGTTAACCTCCCGCACCGCACGCTCACCTTCAATCTAAGTAGGTGCTAGCCTGTTATACGGGTCACATTAGGCTACTTCGACTCGTAAGTAACCACATATAGCGCTAGCTTCACATGATCGTAGCACTAGAGCATATATTATTACATGTAGCATGTCGTACAGGTTGCATTAGGCGACTCCGACTCGTGTGTTAGCATAGATTGATGAACAATAGGTGCAGTCGCACGAGTCACATTAGGTGACTCCGACTTGCGTGCTAGTATTGAGCACATGATAATATTTATATTGTTGATGAGACATTGAGTTGTGGCATGCTCCTGGTTTTACTGTTAGCATGCATTTGATTTCATACTTATACGTAGTATGATTTTCTAGAAACTATACATGTTTTACAGCGAGGGGTTCTATAAACTATACATGTTTTACAGCGAGGGGTTAGTATGTTCAGAAAATAAATGGATTTGATAAATCCTGATTTTTGTGCCCACTCACCCATCTGTTTTTCGACCCTCCAAGTCTTAGATAGCTGAATTATTCTATTGCATGTGCGAGGATTTGACAGCAATTCTAACATATCTCCATTTTTAGCGTAGGAACTTATCCCAATTGTGTAATAAGTACTTCTCTAGTTTAACTGCTTACACTTATGTTATCTATGCTTTGAACATTTGTAGTTTATGGGTTTTACCCACTACTGCGCACTCACTTTAATAGTTTAAATAAGTTCTATTTTCGGTTTTAATTTACTCACATTTTTTTTTTCACATCACTTGCACCTTTAGGTGATGGCCAACATGCCTTGACTCCGGTCAAGGTGTGTCTGATTTGGTTGAGGAGTTATAATCTGAGTACATATCTAGTTCGACCATGAAGGGGATTCGCTGCTATAAATAGATAAGGGAGTGCATCATTCAAGGTCCCTTCAAATCAACACACAAATTGCCCTGCGTAAAGCTTCTCAACAACCCTGAGATTTTTTCCTCTCCCCTTTTCTTCTCGCCAACATATCTTCAATTTGGATAAACAACACTATGAAGGCAACCGGCGACATCTTCAGTTTAGATAAACAGGACTAGAGCCATAGAATCAGCCGACCAAGGAGCATCTTCAATTTGGATAAACAGCACTGCTTTGAGACCGATTGGTATTTATCCAAGTCTCGGTCAATAAGGATTTTCGAGTCCTTGTTGGTAGAGGTCATCTCATCAGCTTTCTTTGTGATAGCCTATCCCGAATTATTTGTACTGTAGGTGTGAAATGACGATTTTGCGCCTGGACGTTAATTTGTGTTTTAAGGTGTTTGGTTTGTTTTGTTTTTGGTTGGTGGGCTACCATCTGGACCACACACCCACACACACACCCGTGGACCTTAATTTGTGTTTTAAGGTGTTTGGTTTGTTTTGTTTTTGGTTGGTGGGCTGCCATCTGGACCACACACCCATACACACACACCCGTGGACCTTTCTCTCTCGAATTTTCTTCCCTTTCCTTTGCAAGTGTACAGACAATGTCAAAGCTAACGTTCCACGCACAGATCGAAGGTTTGAAGGTTGGTTTTGGACTCCTTTCGAGCTCAGGAGTCAATTGGTGGTGTTGGTTGGACTTGAAACCTTCGAAAACCCGAGAACCATGAAACCCTGATTTGGTGCACTGTTCTTGCACACATGATCATGCGTTTTTTAGAAGTTTTTACGGTTCTAGGGAGCTTTAGGACGTCTTCACGAAGCTTGGGGAGTAATTTTGAAGTGTTTTGGACGTCAGGAAGCTCGAGTTCATCCAGTTGCATGGTTGGCCGGATTATCGAGGTTTTTCCGGCGAGATTCCGTTGGTTTTAGGTCCCTAAAGTGGTAAGGTTTTGTTTTACTTGTTGTAAGCCCCATTCGGTACAAATTTCATGGAATTTGGTTGAGAAATGAAGAAGATATTAAGGTTTGAAGTTTCTCCAGTTTTTGACGAAATTCGAGTCCCAGACGACGGCGATCGGCGATCGGCGAGGCTCACCGGAGAAGAAGGCGAATATTCCGTCAGAGTTAATGGAATATTCTAACGGCGTCAGGTAATGGCCGTTAACTTCTGTTAGGGTTTAAACGGAATATTCCCTAACGCCGTTAGGGTTTCACACGTGTGCCAGGCACGTGCCCGTGCGTGACCAGCACATCTGGCCGTGCCTTGGCCAACGCGTGGCTACGCGTGGGAGGTCAGAAAATTATTTTAAAAATATGGGCATGTTTGTGAGGTTGAGTCGAGCACGTTGGTATATTCAAACACCCCATTTAAGCAATGTATGAGAAGTTATTATCTAAGGTTGGTTATGTGCGTTAATTTGACGTTTATATAGTTGTTTCACATATAGGTGAGGACTACCCGGAAAACGAGCGCAACCACGCGAGGCCCAGGGCTTACGATCCTTCTACGTATCAGTGAGTGGGCTTTTGTTTTCAGTATATATATATATATATATATTGATTGGTATCTTTCCAAAAATTACATTTTAAATGGTTTTATAATTGAAATGCCATGTCGAATATCGTCGATATTATTATTGTGATTGTGTTGATTATGCTTTGGTGCCGCGAACGCTCAGGTAAGTCAGGTGAGTATGTTGTTAGTGATAGATGTGGTGTTGGTGAGTTTGAGTTATAGCTTATATTCCTGCACCTCAGTGATTGTGCTCCACCAGAGTAGGGCTTAGCCTTCACGTGATCGTTCACCTCCCGCACCGTACACTCACCTTGGATCCAAGACAGGTGCCAACCTATCGTACATACCACTATAGGTTGTTCCGACTCGTAGGTGACCCACGATACATCGCACGGCCTTCACGTGATTATAGCACTGAGCATATTTATATACACCAGCCCGTTGTATAGACCACTATAGGTGGTTCCGACTAATGTGTAAGATAGTGGTTGAGGAGTTATAATTTCAACCGTACAGGTCACTTTAGGTGACTCCGGCTGAGGTACTAATATTACTGGCATATTATGATTTGTTTTATCTTACCTACTTGATGCTTATACTGTTTGATTGGATATTCTAACGCGGCATATTCTGGCATGGCATATTTGAGCATATCGTTTTAACATGATTAGATATACGAGTACGCATAATATTTTCTAGAAAGTATACATGTTTTACAAAAAGGGGTTATTATTTGATATTGAAATGCTTTGAAAAACAAACTTTGTTTTTGCCCACTCACGTTTTCTGTTTTGCGCCTCTCCAGGTTTTAGGCAGCGAGGACGTGGGTGACGAAAGAGGCATCGAGGCATTTCTGACAGAGCACCCTCCATGTAGGATTTTCTAGTTATCACTTATATAGTGTTTGTTTTTCTGGACTGCACCTAGGATACTTGAACTTCTACTTTGCTTTTCTCCTTCCATGTTTGTTGCTATCACTCACTGATCTTTTATTGTAAATTATCTTGTTGACTTTATTTTCCTCGTATTTTCACTCTTTTACTTCTGCATTGCGCACTTGGCTATGTCACCCCACGTGACGGCCAACACGCCCCAATTTTTGGATCGGGGTGTGTTAGTTTGGTATCAGAGCCTAGGTTTGGCAGTCCTATTTTATTTGTGAGTATTCTAATTATTCTTGGTGTTTTTTGTCAGAACTATGCCGCCTCGTCGGGAACCATGTTGCTCAACTGAGCCTAGTTTCCTTGATATAGCTTAGTTGGGGGAAGCTATAGCTTATGCGATTCAGTCTACACTCCGCCCTGCTCAGAGGACTCCTCTCGAAACCATGTATAATCTAAAGCTAGATAAGTTTGAGGGTCATGAAGGTTATGAGGGAGCTGAGCGGTGGCTTGAGCATATTGAAAAGACTTTTCTAGTGTTGCAAAGTCAAGGGAATCTTCCTTCTGAAAGGTAGGTAGAGACGACTTCATGGTTCTTTGGTAAAGAATCAGCATCTTGGTGGGGACAGGAGGTTCATCATTTGACCCCTAAGGAAGCTGTTGACTGGGAAGTGTTTAAACGATTGTTTCAGAAAAGGTTTGTTCCCCCTGAGTATATTGATCGCAAGAAGCAAGAATTTACTGATTTGAAGCAGGGGAAGCTAACGGTGAATGAGTATTACCAAAGATTCACTGATTTGTCCCTTTATCATTCAGAAGTTGCTGCTAATCTAGTTGAGATGCTTCATCGTTTCAAATTGGGTACTAAGAAGAAGTGGCGTTCTATGGCGACCACTACTCCTTGCGATACTTATCAGGAGTTCTACGAGATTTTGTTGCGGATTGAGGATTCTGAGAATATGCCTAGTGAAAGTGAAGAAGAAGAGAAGGATGGTAATCAAAAGAAAGACGATACAGGTAAAGGTCAAGCATTTCAGGGACCCCGGAGGACTCAGAGTTTTAAAAGAAGCGGGGCTAGCTCTAGTTCGTCCAGTGGAGGCATGAGTTCTACGGGCCAACGTAGAGGTGGTAGGTTTACTGAAGGCCCACGTTTTCAAAGGCAGCGAGATGCTGGCAGTTCTGGTGGTTCAGGAGCACCGTTTTGTAGGAGATGTAACGGTTGACACTTTGGCGAGTGTAGACAGGGCAGTCGAGGATGTTTTACTTGTGGACAGGTCGGACATTGGGCAAGAAATTGTCCACAGGGTCAGCAGAGGCCCCAAATTCCTTCCTTACCACTACCAGTTCCTAGTCAACAAGCTCCAGCGCCGAGCGATTATGGTCAGACAGGTCGTGGGGGTACTTACCATTACCATGAAGATGTTGTCCCTTATTTAGCAGCGCCGTACCCGTATCCTCAGGATCTGTATTATTCGAGTGGTTACCAGAGCGGATATCAGCAGTACCCTGGAGGGTATACCTCATATCCTTTTTATCCAACCAGTGGATAGCAATGGTATTCAGGAGTTTAGCCTCAGCTGAGAGAGGTAGCTTCTAGCAGCGCAGGGTCGTTGAGACAGACTGGTAAGGGCCGTAGCACACCTGGACGTAGTGGTCAGTCGAGTAAAGGTCAAGGTGGTCGGCAACAACGTCAGGGCCATATTCATAACTTCACAGTTCAGGATGCCTAGAACAACCCATATTTAATCATGGGTACGTTAAATATCCTTGGTCATTTTGCTAGAGTGTTGATTGATTATGGTGCTACCCATTCAGTTATTTCTCATACATTTGCTTAATTGATGCAACCTAATCCCACACATCTCGAGTTTGAGTTAGAGTTTTCGATGCTTAGAGGAGAGACATGTCAGGTGGGCTGGATGTACCCTGGGTGCCCAGTGTTAGTGGAGGATGAGGTTATGCCAGTTAACCTCATTCCGTTGGATATTGTTGAGTTTGATGTCATTTTGGGCACTGATTGGCTACACTTTAATCGAGCCAATATTAATTGTTATGAGAAGAAAGTTACGTTTCATCGCCTGAGACTTCCTATGGTTACATTTGTTGGCAAGCGTAGTCGCGTGAGACACGGCATTATTTCGGCAATGAGAGCCAAGAAGTTGCTACAGAAGGGTTGTTAGGGATATCTGGCACATGTTGTACTGAACGATAACGTTTCTAGCCATGTGGAGGACATTAGAGTGGTCAAGCATTTTCTTGACGTGTTTCCAGATGATTTACCGAGATTGCCGACGGATCGTGACATAGAGTTCGTTAGTGACTTATTGCCAGGTACAGACCTTATATCCTTGACTCCCTATCGGATGGCTCCTACTAAGTTGAGAGAGCTGAAAATTCAGTTGCAGGAGTTATTAGATAAAGGTTTTATACAGCCTAGTACTTCGCCTTAGGGAGCTCCCGTCTTGTACGTGTGAAAGAATGGTGGTACCTTAAGGTAATGTATAGACTACCGGCAGCTGAACTGGGTGACGATTAAGAACCGTTATCCATTGCCACATATCGAAGATTTGTTTGATCAACTACGAGGAGCTTACATGTTTTCGAAGATCGATTTAAGGTCTGGCTACTATCACCTGAAGATTAAGAGTGAGGATGTCCCTAAGACGGCGTTTAAAACCGAATATGGTCATTATGAGTTTTTAGTGATGTCGTTCGGGTTAACTAACAAACGCACCTACTGCTTTTATGGATTTGATGAACAGGGTGTTTAAGCAGTACTTAGACAGGTTTGTCATTGTTTTTATTGATGACATTTTGATTTATTCCAAATCCAAAGTAGATCATGTGCGACATCTTACTTTAGTGTTGAAGAAACTGAGGGAGCATCGGTTATACGCTAAATTCAGTAAATGTCAGTTTTGGTTAGATCAAGTAGCGTTTTTGGGACATGTTATCTCAGCTCAGGGTATTCAGGTGGATTCCCAGAAGATTGCAGCAGTGGAAAATTAGGAGCAGCCACGAACCGTCTCAGAGCTACTGAGTTTCCTTGGTTTGGCAGGCTATTATAGACGGTTTGTTCAGGATTTTTCCGTTATTACGTTACCACTTACGAGGCTAACCAGAAAGAATGTTAGATTCAAGTGGGACGATAGTTGCGAGCAGAGGTTTCAACAGTTGAAGTACTGTCTCACTCATGCACCGGTGTTAGCACTTCTAGATGATGGTGGTAACTTTGAGATCTACAACGATGCATCGTTGAATGGTTTGGGCTGCGTACTAATGCAACATGGCAGGGTTATTGCTTATGCTTCGAGAAAATTGAAGCCTCATGAGGTAAATTATCCTACTCACGATCTTGAGTTGGCGGGGATCCTGTTTGCACTGAAGATTTGGAGAGACTATCTTTATGGTAAGAGATGTAGGATCTTCACAGATCACAAGAGTCGTCAGTACCTGTTTACTCAACGAGATTTGAACCTTCGCCAATAGAGGTGGATAGAGCTGCTAAGTGATTACGACTGCACGATCGAGTATCACCCGGGACGTGCAAATATGGTGGCTGATGCACTTAGTCGGAAATCTCAAGGCAGAATTGACGCTTTTCACGCAAGCCGTGTTCCTTTTCTTACTGATTTAAGGTCAACCGGAGTGAAGTTAGAAGTAGAAGCTCGACAGGAAGCCTTACTTGCTCACTTCAAGTTAGGCCAATCTTGATCGACCTTATTCTCGAGGCACAGATGGATGACGATGAAACTCAGGACCTGATTCGGCTAAGAAATGAGGGGAAAAAGAAAGACCTTCGGATTCAAGAATTAGACGGCATACTTATGCTAGAAGGTAGAATGTTGGTACTGAACAACGCGGAGTTAAAAAGGGATATTTTGGATGAAGCACACGTATCGAATAAATAAAAACCAAGCTATACACTAAGTAGATAACATACAAGTGCAAGCGTAAGTGTGAAAAATAATATTCAGAGCACGGAAGACCTAGTGCAGTCTGGGAGAACAAACACTAAATAAACACACCCAGAGGTGGTCCTACTTTGGTGATAATCTGTCAGATATGCCGTAAATCCCTCGAGAGCCACCAACAGAGCTATCCAAACTAGAACCTAGAGGGGCGCAAAATAGAAAGTGTGAGTGGGCAAAAACAAAGCTATTCAAAAATCAATTCAATATCAAAAGTTCTAGCCCCTCGCCGTAAAACCTATATAGTTTCCCAGAAAATAGAATATGCACATATATATAAATCATGCTCAGAAATATGCCATGTCGAATGCCTCTAAATAAAATGCAGGTAATCAGGTAATGTCAATCAATATCATGTAATCTGTCAACTGGAGTCACCTAACGTGACCTGTACGGCTGAATCTAGACCTCAAATCCCCAACTCACTAACTATAGCTGCACACGAGTCGGAACCACCTAAAGTGGTCAGTATGACAGAATTGGGTGTAAAATAAGTACGCTCAATTGCTACGATCACGTGAAGACTGGGCGAATAATCGCGGGTCACCTACGAGTCGAAACCACCTATAGTGGTCTGTACGACATGACTGTGCACCTAACTTGTATCCAAGATGAGTGTGTGGTGCGGGAGGTGAACATCATGTGAAGGAGTATGCCCTACTCTGGGCGGGAGCACTAACACCGGGGGTGCAGGTTATGTGCTCTCTATGCCTCTCAAATCACTACTAAACACAAACATAAACCATAACTTACCTGACACTTAGTTGTGCGTCCGCAGCACCAAACATATATATATACCACTACTAAGTGCATAATTAACTAGGCAAACACGATGCATGGGATGTAAAAACATATAAACACTTCATTTTATTTTCTAGGAAAATCACAAGTATATAGGTATATACAGAAAACCAAAAGCCCACTCACTGGTATGTAGAAGGGCCGTAACCTCCTTGCCTCGAGTGACTACGCTCATCCTCGGGATAGGCCTCACCTATATGCGAAACAACTATAAAAACATTAATTTAAAGCACATAATGCTCAAATGGGGTGTATGAATACAATGCTCATACGGGATAGGTCTCACCTAGGTAAAAACTTCTCATACAATGCTCAAATGGGGTGTATGAATACACCAATATGATCTACTCAACCTCATGAACATCCCCATATTTTTAAAATAATTTTTTGACGCCTCACGTGCCCCCACGCGCTGGCCAAGGCACAGCCACACGCACTGCCCACGTGCAGGCACGTGCTTGGCACACTGACGGCGCCAGTCAACGCCCTCAGGAATATTCCGTTAAATTTGACAGATTCTGTTAAAGTTAACCTAACGCCGTTAGGAATATTCCGTCCAAACTGAAGGAATATTCCGTTGCCTTTTCCGGCCAACCTCCGGCGCCGTCACTGGAAAACCAGGAAATTTTCCAAACTTCATATCTCACTCGTTTTTCACCCAAATTTCATGATTTTGGTACCAAAATGAAGCTTACAACTAAAGGAACAAATCCTTACCACTTTCAAGCATTAAAACCAATGGAATCTCGCTGGGAAAACTCCACCAAATCCAGCCAAACCTGCAACTCACGATCCCAACGTCCAAAACCTTCAAACGAACCACCCTGAGCTTCCTAAGGACCTCACCAAGCTTCTTACAAGCCTGAAATTCCAAAAAACACATGAATTTACATGTGTATGAACAGTACTCCGAAATGGACCCCTCGGGTTTGACGTGAAAACGAAGGTTCCCTTACCTGAAATGAGTATGGTTGAACTCCTAAGAACCTCATGAGCACAAATGTAAAGTTTGCTTCCTTGATCTACCACGTTTTCGAGTGATTGGGTTCTTGTCCATACATAAGAAAAAGAAGAGAAAGAGAGAGACAGGGATACGGGATAGAGAGGGTCAACAGGAGAGAGTGATGAGAATGATGATGGATGTGTGGCTGAGATGCAGCCAACCAAGTACCCAAAGCAATCACACAAACAACAATCATCCATTAAGGGCAAAACCATCATTTCACCCTTACGGTATGAAAAATCCGGGATGGGCTATCACACGACGGGCTATCTGAGAGGACCATTCAGACACTGGAGGATATGCTGAGATCCTCTATTTTGCAGTTTAGCGATGCATGGCATAAATGTCTGGATTTGATGGAGTTTCCCTACAACAACAGCTACCATTCGAGCTTTGGGATGTCCTCTTTCAAGGCATTGTATGGTAAATCCTGTCGTACGCCGTTGTGTTGGTCAGAGGTAGGCAAAAAAGTTTTGGAGGGCCCAGAGATAGTGGAGGAGACTACCTAAAATATTCAAATAATCAAGTCTAACCTGAAAATGACCTAGGACCATCAGAAGAGCATAGTGGAAAGACATGTTACGGATCGAACCTATAAAGTAAGTGATTGGGTATTCTTGAAGCTGTCACCGTGGAAGGGTGTTGTACGATTTGAGAAAAAGGGGAAATTGAGTCCCAAGTATATCGGACCGTACGTGATCACTGAGCGGATCAGCGAGGTAGCTTATAAACTTGAGTTACCTCCCGAGTTGTCTCGAGTGCACGATGTATTTCACGTTTCGATGCTTCATCACTATGTCTCGGATCCATCGCATGTGCTACCTCGCAACAGTTGGAAATTAATCCTGATTTGACTTACGACGTGGAGCTGGTGACTATTCTAGACTGGAATTCTGAGGAGCAAGACAGTGCACTTGGTGAAGATTTTGTGGAGGAATCACTCAGTGGAGGAGGCTACTTAGGAGACGGAGGATCGGATGAGAGATTTGTATCCCGGCTTCTTTTATGATTACTAGTGGTTTGTTTTATTGTGTAATTTTGGGGATGAATTTTTTTTTAAGGTGGGTAGGTTGTGACAGCCCATCCCGAATTATTTGTACCATAGGTGTGAAATGACGATTTTACCCCTGGACGTTAACTTGTGTTGTAGGGTGTTTGGTTTGTTTTGTTTTTGGTTGGTGAGCTGCCATCTGGACCACACACCTGTGGACCTTTCTCTTTCCCTTCTCTCTCGGATTTTCTTCCCTTTCCTTTGCAAGTGTACAAACAACGTCGAAGCTAAAATTCCATGCACATATCAAAGGTTTGAAGGTTGGTTCTGGACTCCTTTCGAGCTCAGGAGTCGATTGGTGGTGTTGGTTGGACTTGAAACCTTCGAAAACCCGAGAACCATGAAACCTTGATTTGGTGCACTGTTCATGCACACGTGAACGTGAGGTTTTTAGAATATTTTGAGGTTCTAGGAAGCTTTAGGACGTCTTCACGAAGCTTGGGGAGTAATTTTGAAGTGTTTTGGACATTGGGAAGCTCGAGTTCATTGAGTTGCAGGGTTGGCCAGATTATCGAGGTTTTTCTGGTGAGATTTTGTTGGTTTTAGGTCCCCAAAGTGGCAAGGTTTTGTTCTACTCGTTGTAAGCTTCATTTTGGTGCAAATTTCATGGAATTTGGTTGAGAAATAAAGAAGATATTAAGGTTTGAAGTTTTTCTAGTTTCCGACGAAATTCGAGTTGGAGACGACGGTGCTGACGGTGGCGGACGGCAGCGAATGGTGAGGCTCACCGGAGAAGGAGGCGAATATTCCGTCAGAGTTAACGAAATATTCTAACGACGTCAGGTAATGGCCGTTAACTTCTGTTAGGGTTTTAACGGAATATTCCCTAATGCCGTTAGGGTTTCACACGCGTGCTAGGCATATGCCCGCACGTGGCTGGCGCGTGCGAGGTCAGAAAATTATTTTAAAAATATGGGCATGTTCGTGAGGTTAAGTAGAGCACGTTGGTATATTCAAACACCCTATTTGAACAATGTATGAGAAGTTACTATCTAAGGTTGGTTATGTGTGTTAATTTGACGTTTATATAGTTGTTTTGCATATAGGTGAGGACTATCTGGCGGACGAGCGCAGCCACGCGAGGCTCAGGGCTTTCGATCCTTCTACGTATCAGTGAGTGGGCTTTTGTTTCCAGTATATATATATATATATATATATATATATATATATATATATTGATTGGTATCTTTCTAGAAATTATGTTTTAAATGGTTTTATAATTAAAATGCCATGTTGAATATCGTCGATATTATTATTGTGATTGTGTTGGTTATGCTTTGGTGCCACAGACGCTCAGGTAAGTCAGGTGAGTATGTTGTTAGTGATAGATGTGGTGTTGGTGAGTTTGAGTTATAGCTTATATTCCTGCACCTCAATGATTGTGCTTTGCCAGAGTAGGGCCTAGCCTTCACGTGATCGTTCACCTTCCGCACCGTACGCTCACCTTGGATCCAAGGCAGGTGCCAGCCTGTCATACAGACCATTATAGGTCGTTCTGACTCGTAGGTGACCCACAATACATCGCACAACCTTCACGTGATCGTAGCACTGAGTGTATTTATATACATCAGCCTATCATACAGACCATTATAGGTGGTTCCGACTCGTGTGCAAGATAGTGGTTGAGGAGCTCTAGTTTCAGCCGTACAGGTCACTTTAGGTGACTCCGGCTGAGGTACTAATATTACTGGCATATTATGATTTGTTTTATCTTACCTGCTTGAGGCTTATACTGTTTGATTGGATATTCTGACGCGGCATATTCTGGCATGACATATTTGAGCTTATCGTTTTAGCATGATTTGATATACGAGTACGTATAATATTTTCTGGAAAGTATACGGGTTTTACAGAGAGGTGTTATTACTTGATATTGAAATGGTTTGAAAAACAAACTTTGTTTTTGCCCACTCACGTGTTTTGTTTCGTGCCCTTCCAGGTTATAGGTTGCGAGGACGTGGGTGACAAAAGAGGCATCGAGGCATTTCTGACAGAGCACCCTCCATGTAGGATTTTCTAGTTATCACTTGTGTAGTGTTTGTTTTTTTGGACTGCACCTTGGATACTTGAACTTCTACTTTGCTTTTCTCCTTCCATGTTTGTTGCTATTACTCACTGATCTTTTATTGTAAATTATTTTGTCGAGTTTATTTTCCTCGTATTTTCACTCTTTTACTTCCGCATTGCACACTTGGCTACATCACCTCACGTGACGGCCAGCACCCCCCAATTTTTGGATCAGGGTGTGTCATTCTTGGCGAAGTGAAGTGTTGTAGGTTACTTGGCTCGGCATATTGAAAACCAAGTGTTATTTTATGATCGAATATTCGCAAGTACATTTTAGAGTTCAGCATTCCGACGGCCATACCACATTTACAACCAAGACATTTGTTTCTTTCGAGTATTTGTGTTCGTATAGTCTAGTACCGGTTCGACATACTTATACTTTCACAAATATAATTACCAAGACTGAACCCGGCGCCGACGATTCATGAACTTCAAAGAAACTAGCAGCCTTGTCTTTAGGCTCTAGAAGCCAAAGGCCGAGGCGTGTTCCTTCCTCGGCAACAGTCGCAGGATCAAGAAGTCAACAGCACGCCCAACGAGACATCAACATACTTTACTCACCGGTCGAACTCGGTCGACGAATTGGCACGCCCCGCACATAACAGAATGACGTAGTTAGCTTATTAGTTACTCGGCCTGTGCACCATGTAGGCTTGGTAGTTTTTAGGGTCAACATTTTGGCACGCCCAGTGGGACACAGTGCTAAAGCTATGAAGTTCATGACCATTGAAACACGGTCAGTAAAAAAGAAAACAGTCATCTGTAAATCAATGACTAATCTTCCACCTACAGTCTGAAGCCTAGGACAGGATGGCTTGTCATAGGCACAGAATCTTACTGCTGCCGTAACACTTGAAGCCACAAGTGCGACATGCTGAGAAAATGAAGTTAATCTTGGCGGTCAGCCTCATGATCCCGAAATACCCACCAAAATGACGAAAAACATTTTTGTTGAAGGAATAGTGGAGGATTGTGACAATGACGAGGATGAAGCCTCTGGTCCACCATCTATGTCCTTTCTCCAAAGATGATTCGAAGAACAATCCTGGCAGTTTGAGCAAATGTTCAGCCGAGAGGTAAAAAGTATACTTGAAGAAATGCGTGATAATAGCGCTATACACAACAAGTTGCTCAAAGTTCTAATTGATAAATACACAAAGTTGGACCTGCAGATTGCCCCAGGCAGCCTCTTTTAAAGAATAATCCCCTGCCAACGATACAGGCCAAGACAGGATCTGCTTGGCTCAAAATGATTGACTTGGAGAAAAATAATGGATCAAGCAGCAGATCGGACAGAATTGACCAAGGAGTAAAAGCAGCGTTTGTTGACTTGGTTGAAGTCCAGAGAATGTTTGATTCAGTCTTAAAAAAGGGGCTAAAGTTCCCAAAATTCATTCACCCATATCCAACCTTTGTAGAAAGGTTCGAATATCCTAAGGGATTCAAGATTCCAGACTTTAGCTCTTTTGCTGAAAAATCGTCCTTGTCTTCATTACAACACGTGGCTTGATTGAGTGCTGAATGTGGAGATGTTAACAATGATTTTCATAAACTATGACTGTTCAATTTCTCATTAACCGGCTCAATGTTCGCATGGTACATCAACGTTTCACCCAACTCCATCCAAAGCTAGGAGGAATTGATCAAAAAATTCCATGAGCAATTCTATTGGCCAGGGATGGAAATGTTAGTTTCTTCTTTGGCCAGGATGGCTCAATCATCCGACGAGTCACCAATGGAATATCTTACAAGGTTTAAATCGACCAGAAACTGGTGCCGAGTACCTCTTCTTGAAGTCGAGTCTATTAGGCTTGCCTTGAATGGCCTAGACATGGAGTACAAAAAAAATTCTTGGGGGCTAACCTCCAAGTTATTTACGAATTGGCTCAACATGTCGAACAATATGATTACTTGCTCCGAGAAGAGAAAATCTCTAAGTCCCCAACCCGAGGGATGATCTACAAGAACCCAATGGTAAGTTATGCATAAGTCGAAGGTGAAGAGTCCCAACATGCCAGTATAGATGCGGCCAAGATAGTAATTGACAAACCATACATATGCAAAGCGTTGGCTCACGCTAGCTCCAAAGATGTCAAAACATGCTCAACCTCTATGGAAGCCGCCATCAAAACATCAAAGACCTACATCTTTGACATCACCAAGGCCAATGCCATCTTTGACTAGTTTTACTTGCAAAGATCGTCAAGCTTCGGCCAGGGCATATTATCCCCAAGATTTGAAAGCAAATATGTATCGCAAATACCACAACTCGAACAAGCATACAAAAAATAATTGTGTCGTATTTCGTGATGCCATCCAAAGCTGGATTGACAATGGTAAAATCAAGTTTCCCAAGAAACAAATGATCGTTGACGCCAATCATTTCCCTTCGACGATGGTAAATATGGTAGATGCTCACCTACCCAAGGACAAGAAAAACAAAAAAGCCAAATTCATCCCGACTCAATACGTCCCTAAGAAAAATTCTCGACCACGATTGAAAATTGATCTATCATTGAACGAGCCACCCAAGTACTTTTCAAACCCAGCTTATGCCAAATTAGTGTCAGACTCCAGCACGGAGGAAACTGACGGGTCGATGGTTTTATGTAGTCGGTATAAATCAAACGTCATCATAACTAAGTCGAAGGAACATCCACTTTGGGCTGAAGCACCGCAGCTGGAGCCTGCAATTGCGACAACATCTCAAAAAACGCTCGGTGTAGGCAAACGCCAGAAAGTCTTCGATAGGCTCAGCCCTCAAACATAAAATAAAAAGTCATCTTTAGCAAGACGGCGACTTGATTTCGACGTGCCATTTTCCAATGGAGATTATTATGCGCACAAATCCAGCAGCTCAAGTCACCTGCGAACTGGTGAACCTTCAAGCCACCTGAGCCACGCAACCAGCGTTGGTATAGCTACAACTCCCCTATCGGTGCATTATCGCATTGTTCTAGTAGCAAAAACGCTGCATTTAGATAATAGACTGCATGGCTCGCCGACGCACAACCCAGGCTACCCTGTATACCAAATGACAACCGAAAGAAACAGTGGGTAATGAAGATGATCGATCGTGATTTTGAAACCACAATTGAAGAATCCGAGAAGTGAATCAAACTCTTCCTTCAGCTTGGGGACAAGAGTCATTAATTAAAGTCCGACGGAATCTTCACCTGCCGTTTCTCAATGAAGCTTTAGAATACATACAGGATTTTCAAAAGAAGTATTTAGCTAATGACTTGTACGACCTGCCAAAAAAATGACAAGAGCCTCTTGATCTAGCGTTAATCTACCCCGATCTCGAACAGATCATTAAAAAAACCACGGATCCAGGAATGAAAGCTAGGTTCTAACATATACGCGAGGCCCAAGTTCTCGGCTCTTAAGTAAAACTTCATACTGATATAAACTGTCGAGCTTCTTTTCTCTCTCGAAGACCTCCAATATCAATGGTACCATTTTGAAGTTTTTTCAACCGTTTCCCTCTTTGGCCTTACGATCGATGAAAAAAAGCATGTGGCGCATTTAGATGCTTACCTGGACACAAGAGACGCCCGCATTGCATATCAAGAGTGGACTCGTAAGGCTTTACAAGCGCAAGACCAAGTCGCAACACCGAGCGAGCCAATGGTCGAAATTCAAAACGAAACAGCTTTAACAGACATGCTGCATGAACATGTTGTCGTTCTAGCCAAAGATGGCTAAGCGAGTGATACCCATGAGCAAGACATCAAGCCCGAAAATCCAGATGACGAAGATCACGACCTAATGGGCTTTTCGATCCTCGACAACATGGAAATCATCATGGTCTATATCTTACCCGTAAAATTTCGGCTAACCACATCCCAATCGAATTTCCTGGATGGCAATGTGATTATCGACGAGGCCACGTAAGTCGATTTTGTGGCCACCGAAAAAGTTAAGCAAATAAGCAAAGAGGATAAACTTAAAGTAGCTCTCACCGACGTGTTTTTCCATCCTTCATTCGTTGATCTTCATCACTTGAAGCCATTGTATGTCACTTCCCATATTGAAAGATACCTGATTTCTAAAAATTTTGTCGATTATGGAGCAACGGTCAACATCATGTCTGTTTCTATCATGAAAACACTACGTCGCTCTAATGACGAACTCATTCCATTAGGAGTAACCATGAACAGCTTTGTCGGTGACAAGTCTTAAACTAAGGGGGTGCTTCCTTTAAAGGTGAATATCGTAGGTCAAAATCACATGACCGCATTTTTTACAGTCGATTCAAATACTGAGTATAATGCATTGCTTGGTCATGACTGGATCAACCAAACTAGTTGTATCCCTTCGTCATTATATCAAGTCCTCATCTTTTGGGATGGCAAATCGATCGTAGTTTATCCAGCCAACAATCAGCTATTCAAAGCTAATATGATTCAAGCTCACTATTACGATGATCATGTCGACTACATCACCCTGCAAGGTTTCAATGAAGAAGGACGGCCGACTCGGATCTCAGTTCAGAAAGCCATCGAAGTTGGTGCTAGACTGTTCAGTCGGATTCAACGAGACTCAAGTTGGCTAACGAAATTGACGATCCTGATGCCTGATAACAAACAAGATAGACGTCTGGCCGCAGTTTCATCTATCATGGAACATATGTGGCCCATTGGTATACTATTTCTAAGCAATCAAATTCTGGCGTAAACTTAGTAGAGTTCCTCGCCGAATAAAACAATGGTCCAATCCTGTCACTTAATAATGTCTAAGTTACCCCAGCCAAGCTCGAAGACAGTCAGCCCTAAGTCAAAGATCCATTAGATGAAATCAACGTTGGAACGGCCAATGACCCTCAGTCTCTATTTATTAGTTCTTTGTTGCCCCAACCTATGAAAGCCAAGCTTTGTAAATTACTTGAAGAATTTAAAGACTGTTTCGCTTGGAGTTACCATGAGATGCCTGGCCCGGATCGAACACTTGTCGAGCACGAATTACACATCAAGGTTGGTTGTAAACCTTTCCGCCAACCCACCCCCAACAATTCTCGACCGAAGTTCAGCTCGACATAAAAAATGAACTCGTTCGACTTTTAAAAGCCAGTTTTATTCAGATAGCTCGATATGTCGAATGGTTGGCAAATATTGTCCCAGTTTTAAAGAAAAGTGGTGTTGTACGTATTTGCATTGATTTTGGTAATTTAAACTTGGCAACCCCTAAAGATAAATATACAATGCTAATTTCAGACTTGTTAATCGATGCTGCAGCAAACCATGAGATGTTATCTTTCATGGACGGCCATGCTGGGTATAACCAAATTATCATTGCTAAGGCCGATGTCCACAACACTGTTTTATGTTGCCCTGGGGCACTCGAGACCTACGAATGGGTCGTCATGCCTTTTGAACTTAAGAATGCCGGTTCCACATATCAACACGCTATGAATACCAATTTTCATGACTTGATTGGTACTGTCGTTGAGGTATAAATTGATGATGTTGTGGTCAAATTGAAGCACCGCCGAACACATTTAGATGATCTTCGGCGAGCTTTCCTTCTTATGCGCCAACATAACCTTAAAATGAACCTTGCTAAATGCGCATTTGGTGTATCAGCAAGCAACTTCTTGGGTTTCCCTGTACATCATCATGGCATTGAGGTACATGAGAATAAAGCTTGAGCGATCATTGATGCTCATCCCCCAACAACCAAGAAGCAATTACAATCCTTACTCGGCAAAATCAATTTCCTCCACCATTTCATTTCTAACTCGGAGGGGAAAATGAAGGCTTTTTCCATGCTCTTGAAACTTAAGGATTCTAACAAATTTGAATGGCGCGAAGAACATCAGGATGCTTTCATGCAAATCAAGGTCTCCCTTACCACCCCACCTGTCCTCGTGCCACTTCGGCGCGGTAAACCTCTTAAGTTGTATATCTTGGCTACCGAGGAATCCATTAGCTGTCTTCTTACACAAGACAACGACATTGGACGAAAACATGCCATTTTCTATCTTAGCCCGAATCTTAACTCAGCTGAGATAAATTATTCAACTGTTGAGAAACTTTGTTTGGCTTTTTTTTTCGCTGCATCTAAACTTAGGCATTACATTCTCCCTTTTGTTACTTAGGTCATCGCCCAGACAGATGTTATTCACTATATGCTCACTCGGCCGATAGTAAAAGGCTAAATTGGGAAATGGACAATGGCATTGTCTGAATTTAGTTTGCAATACGTGCCCTAAAAAACTGTTAAAGGACAGGCACTGGTTGATTTCTTAGCTTAGCATCCTTCTCTATATGGTTTTGGGGGCAACGACGTTGAAATTGGCTTGGTGGAAACACTTGATAATTATTAGATGATGTATTTTGGTGGCTCTAGTACCTCAACCTCGACCGGCATTGGAATCGTCATCCAATCCCTTGATCACTACCAATGGTATTTTTCTCTCAAGTTGGATTTTGATTGTACAAATAATCAGGCCGAATATGAAGCCCTCATCATCGACCTCAATGTCCTTCACGACTTAAAGGCAGCTCATGTGCTGGTCCTCGGCGATTCAGAACTTGTAATTAACCAGCTCAACGGGACATTTCATTGCATGAGTTGTACTCTAGCGCCATATCATATGCAAGCATTACGTTCAAGCACATCTCACGAGTTCAAAATACTGACGCAGACGAGTTGGCTCAAATAGCCTCTAAAGCTCAACTCCTGGGGGCCGAACTAGGTCGAGTTATACCAGTAGTGCGACATATACACTCGACGTTGGTTAGTCAGCAAGTTCTCCAACACGAGCACGTAATCCGTACATAAGTTATGTCCCTGCCTTCATTGTTGGAACGAGAGGATCCTATAGATATCTACGTGGTCAAGACATTACAAGACGACTGGAGGAGATTAATTATGCAGTATCTTGATAATCCCAGCGGCAAACACAACCGGAAAACAATCGCATATGCCATAAATTACATAAAGTACCAGAATGAACTATACTGAAAAGGTGAAGATGGTTTGTTGCTGTTATGCTTCGGCCTAGAAAAGGTCGCCCAAGCTATCACAGAGGTACATGAGGGAATATGCGGGGCTCATTAATCCAGACTCAAAACACGTTTGTTCCGACGACATGGTTATTTTTGGCCGAGTACGTTAAAAGATTGCATTGAATACGCGTGAAGTTGTGTACAATGTCAAATCCATGGGTCCATATAGAAGGTCTAGCCGAATTAGTTCACTTGGTCACCAGACTATGGCCGTCCAGAGGATGGGCCATAGATGTAAACAGCAAAATTATGCCGTCTTCTAGATCGGCAAAACATGCATAGATACTTGTAATTTTGTAGAAGAAAACATCATGAAAAGATTCGGCATACCATAAACAATTATAACAAACAACGACACGATTTTTACATCCGATAGGTATAAAGAATAAATAGCAAGTTTGAAAATTTGGCTCAATCAATTCATGCCGTACTACCCACTGGCAAACGAACAGGTTGAAGCAAGCAATAAAGTTTTAATCGGTATCCTTGAAAAAATGATAAAAGAAAAGCCTGGTATGTGGCATTTGAAGTTAAATGAGGCATTATGGGCTTATGGGCATATCAAATTTCACTTTGATTAGCAACAAGGACGACCTCGTATGCGTTAACTTATGAACACGATGCGATGCTATCGGTTGAGCTAAGCATAAACTCGTTACGAGTTATCTAGCAAACTAGTTTGTTCAGTGTCGAGTATAGTCAGGCGATGAGGCAAGAGTTGGAAGATTTGAAGGAAGCTCGGTTCAATGCCTATAACTTACTAGTGGCGCAGAAAACAGATTGTCAAACGAGCTTATAATTGAAAAATTAGTCAAATGATGTTCAGTGAAGGTGAATTAGTGTGGCAAATTGTGTTACCAATAGGGATTAAGGATCCTAGATTTAAGAAATGGTCACCAAATTGGGAAGGACCATTCATCGTCCATAAAGTTCTCGGCAAAGGGGCATACCACCTTAAGGATCGAACTGGTTATTATTCATAAATTACCGATCAATGGGAAATTCTTAAGAAATATTATCCGGTCACTTGGGAGATGCAAGAATAAAGGATTTGTTTCACAAAATTACAAAATAAATCGACCAGCCTACAAGTCGACACCAAGATATACCCTAAAGAGTCAAAGGAAGAAAAGCTTCAAGACCGACTTTCAGTTCTAGCCATTTATAAGTAACGGCCGACCTTTGACTATGAAGTTCAGCGATTTGACGGTTAAGGTCAGCCAATCTTTCCTTCTTTGCCTTTATTGCCTTGAGTTCTAGTCGGATAGCTTCATAAGCAACCATTGAAGCTTTAAGGTCGTCCTCTTCCCGAAGAGCCTTCTCAAAAATAGTAAAATATTGTTGAGTTCTTCCCAAGATAATTAAAAGATGAACAACACTTTTGTTGCACAGCAAGCCATTGGCTGCAAGGTTGTTCAAGCACTTTCCCACATAGTCAAGGCCTTTGCTTTGGAGGATTTGTGAGGCCAAGAGAGATAGAAGGTCCTTTAACTTGGCAAGGGTGCTGGACTCGGCTAAGGTTGCAAAAAGCCCAGCTGTCCCCGAAGTACTGGAGAGAAAAGCATTAAGCTCGACTTCCCATGAAGGTTGCACAAAAAAGATTTGTTAGAGAAAAGAGAATTCAAAAGGATGGCAGAGAAAGAAGCTGTGTTAGAACTACCGAGAAGAGACTTCGGCCATATCTGCTGGTTCGTTGGTCAAACCCAGATAGCTTAATGGCTGAGCCTAGTGTTTAAGGCAGCTTTTCAATTCATGTGGCTGATGAAGGTTATCTATGTTTAATGGCCACTGGGGTGGCCAGGAAATATAAATAACGCCCTTCGATGCATAGAATTTTCAGTGAAATGAGCCATTGGGCACCTGGCATTTAATGTTTTTCTTGGTTTAGAGTTGTAAGGCATGAAATTAATAAAAGAAAATGATGATGAGTCTTACAAAGGTCGAAGTGACCTCCTGAGGAAAAATGTCGAGGATCTAGTCTAGGGATGAACCGATGTCTCTGCCGTTACTTCTGGTTTAACATAAGGTGATGCTTCATGTGTCGGACCTACTTCAGCTGCTTAGGGGTCAACCTAGCCAGCCACCTCGACCACTGGTTAAAGATCACCCAGAAGGGATGCGACACCTTACCTTTGTCCAAAAGTGAGGGACTTGTAGTAAGTGGTTCAACCCGTTGATGGTGCTTCACCAATGAGGGTACTTCGTTCTCATTCTCCTGATCATAAAAGAGGATTGTTCATTAGTTGGGAGATCCAATCAAATGAAAAGAGAACATTATTAAAGGAAATTGTCATACCTCTTCTTCCAGAACGATCACGAGATTCTTCTTTAGATTGGGGGAAGGGTTCTCTTGGTTGTGATTACCGCCTTCTCCAAAGTAACAGCTGATGGGCCGACATCACCAAAGGCAATTGCCTGTTCCGGGGCCATAAGTTCATTGGCCAGGTGATGACTGGTTCAACTTTAACAGCAGCTTATGTGGTGGATCGAACCTTGGTCGCTTGGCCTATGGTTAGGGTCAAAGGGTTTTGCGGTCCCTTCACCAAGACTTGCATAACAAAAGAAGGGAAAGGGATACTAGGAGTGGTGTAACTTGAAATAACATGAATCTCCCGCTCTCCCTTCTTTGCCATTTTCTTAATATGCTTTTGGGCCTGGGTAACGTTACTAATCGTCTCGACTCCGGGCGAGGCCGTTTACTCAGTGTGATCGGCATAGCAGTGGCCACCACTAGAGTTGGAGTAGTTGTCTTTTCGGCTAAGGTAGTCGCGATAGTCGCTACCTTTTTTGAAGGAGGGTTGAGTTTCTTCTTAGTTGCGACCATTGCAACCACATCAGCCCGTTTTATTGCACAACCACCTGGAAAAGCTAAGCCCGAGTCAAAATGGAGTTTGAATAGATGAAGTTTAAATAGTTGAACAGAGAAATAAAAGATATATACATTGAGCCACCTCTTTGGATTTTGCAGCAAGAGTTTTCTTTGGTCGTTCACCAAAATGTTTATTTGAAATTTCCTCAGCCGAAGCACCAAAGAAATCCTTGATGTAAGCATCCCACCAATCGGTGAAGGTGCTGGTACAATGGGTTTCTGGAGTGTTCGGCCGAAGGCGAAATTTGGTGCATCGCTCCTGAAATTCTCGCTTGACTTTCTCGCATTCCTTCACTGAGGAGCTGGAGAGGCATTCTCAGCTCAAAAATGAGCAAGAGGTGAGGAGTGGCATAGGATAACCCTGAAGAAAGCCTAATTGATGAGCCACGAAGTTGGGATGGTAGACTTCCTAGCTAGCTCGTTGAGCATTGCAACCAATAGGAAGGTCGCGAGCTAAGGTAAACGACCCTTAGGACTGTCGAAGGTTGGCTTCCTCTATTTCCTCCCATGCCGATGTGGGGAGTTTGATGGATGGCGAATATTTCTGGCGACGATAACTCAAAAATTCGTTATCTAATAAGTTATTCAGGCCGAAGAAATACTTGAAGATGTCTTCAGCAGAGTGAGTAGGAATGAGGCGCGAGGCCAACTAAAAACCCATCGCTTCAGAAGAGTTGAAACTTAGGATTTCTGGCCTCGGCATGGAAAAGTAGACTTGCAGCCAGAGTTGAAAGACCCAAAGTAGGCCATTCTGGTGCGGATCGATCTTCCCAATGGAGTTATCGGCCAAGCACCGAGTGAGGTTGGTAAAGATGGCCAGGTTGAGAGCCAGGATATTGCTGCTGGCCAGAGTTTCGACCACTAGCATATTCTCGGCCAAACAATTGTTTAACTTGGTACAAAAAATGAATTTATTGTACCAATAGAACAAGAAGCCCTCGTGCTCTCATTTCTTAAGAGCTTCTTCCTTTGAGCCGACGAAGCGGCAGATTTAAGTGCTGTAGTTGAAGAAGTTTTTGTGCAGTTTGTGCACATCTTTTTTTGACAGCTCCTGATCTTTCTTTGTCAGAACTTCGACGGCACACTCATTGAAGACTACTTTTAGATCCAGGTCAAATTCATACCGAGAAAGAGCGGTATCAATTAGGAGTCTAGAGGGAGAAGTGTCGAGTATGGCTGTAATATCCAACACGGTTGGATCGATGGGGCCGATGTTGGACGTATGCCCACAAAGCCACTCATTTGATGTAATAGCTTTTTGGAATACTTAATGTATTAAACTTTTATATGTTTAATGGAGGGCAAAGCTTATTGTTAATCACTATTTATTGTATCTTGTGTTTAAGCAATAAGGGAATCCAAGGAATGTATTTGATCTAAGAGATAAGTGATCTAAGTAAGTTATATTTTCGAGACCTTTCTCTTATGTTCATTCCTAAAACGTTCCTAGCCATAGGGTTGCCAATTGGGCATTGACAATCCACTAAGGTTAGTATGTGTTATGTCGACTCAAGTATGGATATGACAAGTCTCAAGTCATTTAGTGTTGGACACTAAGACAAACACATAGGTGCTCGAAAGAGTAATCGAGTATACTGAACTATGATCAAAAGAGAGTTCAAACATACATGTCATGTAAGAACTCGATGGTTACAATATGCAAAGTAGTCCTTTGACCTGAGGCATCATAGATGTCTAATGGTTAGGTCCTTGATCTTTGATCGTGTCAAATGGCATTCCTTTGGAGTGTCCACGGCATGGTTGGGGTCAAGCTATCTAGTCATGTAGCCATATGAATGCACAACAAGGGTGTAATAACCCGTCCCGGGATTTACGTAAGAAAATGGGTATTTTTGTATTTTCACTAAGTTTGGGGATACCTTTCTTTTAAAAATTGTTTTTGAGCCTTAATTGGTGAGCCCAAGGGGCCCACCCCCTGTTTTTGTTCCCCGGTTCTTCCCTTTCCCTTTCTTTTTTTTTCTTTTTTTTTTTCTTCTTTTCCTTCTTTTGTTTTGTTTGTCTGCACTTTTTTCCTTTCTTTCGAACTCCCCCATTTCTCTCTTCTTCTTCCCCGTGAAAGACACACAGACACACACACACACCCACAGCTACACCTACTCGAGGAAATCATCACCATCGTCGCCATTCAACTGCATATCTCTCTCTCTCCCTTGCTCACGGCGCCGGGAGGATACGAACACCTCCGGCGAGTTTTGTGATTTTTCCGGTTGGGTAAGCCCTTTTTCTTCTTCTTTTCTTATGTTAGACTTTGCCTAGATGTGGTTTTTGAGTTGGGTTCTTGATTTCCAAGGTTTTGGAGTGTTTTTGGCACGGGTGAGTGCACACCCAAATTTCCGGCGAGCACCGTCCCTTTCGAGGCGATTTCCGGCCAACCCACGGCGATTTGGCCGGCGTTCGAGGTATCAATCTCTTCGTCTCGCTGAGTACTACAACTTTCCTTTTTGTTTCACCTAATTTCATTGAGTATTGAAGAAGTTATACTCATTTGAATCTTACCCAGTTTC